>NC_040087.1:71679845-71924619 GCF_003369695.1 Bos indicus x Bos taurus | reverse complement strand
AGTTTCTTCTGTATATTCTTGCCACCTCTTCTTAATATCTTCTGCTTAGGTCCATACCATTTCTGTCCTTTTTGTGCCCATCTTTGCATGAAAATTTCCCTTGGTATCTCTAATATTCTTGAAGAGATCTCTAGTCGTTCCCATTCTATTGTTTTTCTCTATTTCTTTGCATTGATCTCTGAGGAAGGCTTTCTTATCTCTCCTTGCTATTCTTTGAACCTCTGCATTCAAATGGGTATATCTTTCCTTTTCTCCTTGCTTTTGTCTTCTCTTATTTTCTTAGCTATTTGTAAAGCCTCCTCAGACAGCCATTTTGCCTTTTTGCATTTCTTTTTCTTGGGGATGTTCTTGATCCCTGTCTCCTGTACAATGTCATGAACCTCTGTCCTTAGTTTAATAGGCACTCTGTCTATCAGATTTAGTCCCTTAAATCTATTTTTCCACTTCCTCTGTATAATCATAAGGGTTTTGATTTAGGTCATACCTGAATGGTCTAGTGGTTTTCCTGACTGTCTTCAATTTAAGTTTGAATTTGGCAATAAGGAGTTTATGATCTGAACCATGGTTAGCTCCTGGTTTGTTTTTGCTGATTGTATAGAGCTTCTCCATCTTTGGCTGCAAAGAATATAATCAAACTGATTTTGGAGTTGACCATCTGGTGATGTCCATGTGTAGAGTCTTCTCTTACCTTGTTGGAAGAGATTGTTTGCTATGACCCTGTGTTCTCTTGGCACAACTCTATTAGCCTTTGCTCTGCTTCATTTTGTACTCCAAGGCCAAATTTGGCACAAGTCTATTAGCCTTTGCTCTGCTTCATTTTGTACTCCAAGGCCAAATTTGCCAGTTACTCCAAGTGTTTCTTGACTTCCTACTTTTTTATTGCAGTCCCCTGTAATGATAAGGACATCTTTTTTGGGTGTTAGTTCTAAAAGGTCTTGTAGGTCTTAATAGAACCATTCACCTTACAGTTACCGTAGGGCAAAGAGAGGAAAGGAGCAACAAATTAGGAATATGGAATTAAGAAGTACACGCTACTGTGCATCAAATAGGTCAGGAACATGAATTTACTGTACACCTCAGGGAATTTTACTTAATATCTTGTATCAGCCTATCTAGGGACAGTTCTAGCCTCACTTGTGCTCATGTTTATTTGCTCCATGGGCAATTCTTTCAATCCCATGGACCATATCCCACCAGGCTCCACTGTCCATGGGATTCTCTAGGCAAGAATATTGGAGTGGGTTGCCACTTCTTCCTCCAGGGGATCTTCTCGACCCAGGGATTGAACCCACATCTCTTGTGTCTACTACATACAGATGAATTCTTAAACTGCTGAGTCATCCTATAATGGAATATAATCAGAAAAAAAAAATAACTGCATTACTATGCTGTACACTTGAAACATATCATAATTCAACTGTACATATATATATATATATATAGACACATATATATTTTTAATTTGGAGAGGTGTATGCTGAGGAGGACCTTGATGAATGAGGTAGTAAATTCTTTATCTAAATCTAGTTGTGATTTCAATTTGTTAAAAAAAAAAAAAATGTTTCAAAGAGAATCTTTCATTTCCAGGTTGTTAAAGTGAAGGTTGGTGTGAGCAGGAATTCAAGGGTCACGTGGAGGATCCTCTCTGAAGGGGCATCATCCTTCCTCCCCAGGCAGCTCTCCAGGAAGTCCCGGGTGTGCCCTTTGGTGGGACGTGTGACCACAGAGCATGAGAGCCTGTTGGCTTCCTCGCATCCAGCTTCTCTGACTTTCTCTGTTGTGTGTCTGTCTCTGCTTCTCCAGCACGGAGCCCAGTATTTTCCCACTTAGCATCTTCTCTCCGGGGACTCTGGACCATCCGGGCGTACAAAGCTGAACAGAGTTTTCAGGAGCTGTTTGATGCACACCAGGACTTGCATTCAGGTCTGTAAGTTTCTGGAAATGATTTCAAAGGATGGGGTGTTCTGCCCTCTGAGGCCTGACCTCCCTCTCAGGTGGCCTGGCTGGCCAGCACTTTCCTGTGCCGCCCCTCATGCCTCTGCACCTGCCTCCCCCACCCTATCTGCTCCCCATCCCCTCTGTGTGCCCCTCTTTCCCTTCCATCTCCTGCTTGCCTCCCCCTGACTGGCTTTGTGTTGTCCTTCCTCACTGTGTCCTGTGGTTTTCTGTTTCTTAGGACAGGAGTCAGCAAAGAGCCAGCTCTGTGGTGCTGTCCTGTGTCTGTTGTAACTTCTTAAGTCTCCTGTTTAGCACAAAGGACAGCAAAGGTAATACATCAGCAAATGGCCATGCCTGTGAGCCACTAAAACTTCATTTATGGACCCAGGTGTTGGCCATTCCTGGCCTCCAGGCTGTAGTTGTCTGCTCTCCTTTCAGAGCATGTCAAACCTGACTGAGGAAAATAATTTCCTGATTAGCATATTTGCTGTTCTCTTCATGTATATTATTCTTTGTGTCAGTGAAGAATTTCTTCTAGGTAGAAATTCAGAATTTACTACAAGTCTATAAATCCTGGCCTGTGTCTTCAATCTGTATTGTATTGTATTTTGAAGATAAAAGCCGCTTGCAGGTCTGTTAGCTGATGGTTATTTACACACTGGCTCTGAAGGGTAAACACTGTGCAGGGGCCTGGTAGGAATTTGCAGAAGGTGCTGGAAACAGTGTGAGGCTGTGCTCTCTGCTACCAGAGAGCTTGGAATAGTCAACGTGTGAGAGGGTGATCTTCAGGTTGAGGCCCAGCACTGCAGGAAATGCACTGATGAGACTGTTTTTTCCATCTTCTTTCTCAGGATGAAACTTCTGTTTATAACCTGTGGATTGAATTTTTCAGTACATGCTTCCCACAGAGCCCCTGGACTGATTCCTGTATGTGTCAGATCTTGTCGTGTCAAAACTAGCTTTCTGAACTCTTTGGGCTCCTTGGGTGTATAACTTTGCTATCCTACCTGTTTAAATTCTTCTGTTGCTCAACTGAACAAAATGCACTTTCTCATTTGAAGCAGCTAACATGGCTGTTCTACTGATTTATTATACTTATTATGGTTCACAAATGCAGAGGCTTGGTTCCTGCTTTTGACGACGTCCCGATGGCTCGCTGTGTATCTAGATGTCATCTGTGCCATCTTTCGTCCACTGTTGTTGCCCTTTGTTCCCTGATCCTTACAGATGGTAAGTAAGATGTGGAGTAAACTACTTTAATATGAATATAATAATGAAATAGAGTTTATAGTTCAATTTACATTTGTTAATAAAGCTCTTGCTGTCTGTGTAGTATATACTTTTGACTGCTAATGAATTAGTGTTTGCCAGTATAGGATTCCACTGTGTGGTTTACATAAAGTCATTTGTGTCTTGATGAAAGCCTTTTTATCTCTTTCTTTGAAATGGGTTGAGGTCTATGCAATGTAGCAAGCTGACTGCTGAACATTCCAGGTAGTGTTGGGAGGAGCAAACCAGGTTACTCTTATAAGCTTTGTCCAGTTAGCTTTAGGGCTACTTGAATCTCTTAGTTGCAGGTACCTGATTCCTGAGGTGAGAAAGATTCTCTGTAGGAAAGAACAGTGTCCTCCCTGCTGTATGGGTACCAGATGAGCAGGTGTCGGCAACTGTGCCATGAATTCACCATCTCTATTCCATAGTAACAGCGCCAAATCAAAATCTTTAATAAGGAGCAAGGAGAGTGGCGGTTTAGACTTAAAAGCACTGGCTGTTAGAACCCATTGTCTTGTTTTCCGTGGTTTTAACTGCAGCTGCCTTCAATGTAGAAAGTGAACTTTACACAAAGGTTCTTGAAACCCTAATGATGAAAGTCAGAATAATGACATGATTCCTCACCTTTGTATGCTGTCAAGTGTGTCAATCCTGCTGGGATTAATAAAGTCATTTTGTAGTCTTTTTGAATTCGAAGTGTTTTCTTCATTGTATCATGGTCTCAATCAAAAATATAGTAAAAGTATGTGTCACATTATCATTATATACAAATGATTTAAATATTATAAAGGAGTCTTCTTCATAAGTGATAGAAGGAGCTAGGTGAGGGGGTTAAGAAACAGGACTGACTTTATTTTCCTTTTCCTTCTTTCTTATTTAGCTTTGACTCCTGGGCAGGTTGGCCTGGTCCTGTCTCTTGCCCTCAACACTCACGGGGCTGTTCCAGTGGTGCATCAGGCAAAGGACCGAATTGAGAACCTGGTAGTGTTTATTTTAACCTTCTTCGCCCTTTCAAGTCTCCTTGCCATTAATGGCATACAGGCAATTCTTATGTAAAATATTAAGCTGTTATTTTTACATCATAGCTAACAGTTTTTATATCCTCCTCCATCTGATTAAAGTCAGTGTAAAATAAAACCTATACATATTATTCTTAATCTTATGTATGTCACGTGGCAGGTTTTATATTCTTTTAAGCTGTCTTCAAGTAAAATAAATGTCTCTTCATTATTATAGTCTTTAAATATAATGAAAGTAGGGGGAAGGTTCTGAAATTCTAGAGAGAATATATGCTAATTTCTTAGAAACTTTGTTTCTTAATAGATAATTCCATTCTTGGTAAAATAATTCAGTATTTTGAGGGTTTTTTGTTTGTTTAATTAATAGGTACACCTACTTCATTTTAGCATTTATTCCTGTGTGTGTTGAACATCTGAATTTGCTACTGTCCCTTCTTTCTGGTAGAATAAGCCGCTTCTCAGAATGACCCTTCTGTAGCCACACATTACTGATTGGTGTCCATAAGTATTCTTTTCTTTAACAAAATTCTCTTGTTTCTTTTATCCATATGTGAAAGTAGGTAAATGAAAGTTTATCATTCAGTTCTGTAATTCTTTTAGTTTTAATATGAAGTTTAAGGATGAAATCCTAATGAAAGTGTTACAAGATGATGAATAAGTTTAGAAATCATCAAAGACCTCATCAAACTCCTATTTCCATCCTTTGGGAATGATAAGACGTGAGATATTTTAAACCCAATTATGTATAAAAGCGGAACATCTCATTTACAATCTTGGAACACCTATAAATTAGACCCTGTGTCCTGACCCATGTGATGTGATGTGTCTTTCAGATGATTTCAGTAGAAAGAGTGACGGGATATTTAGACCTTGAGAAAGAAGCTCCTTGGGAATACAAGGATCATCCCCCGCCACCCTGGACTAATGAAGGAAGGATTAGCTTTAACACTGTTCACTTCAGGTACACCTTAGATGGGCCTCTGGTATTGAAGAAGCTGACCGCAGTCATTGAATCAAGAAAAAAGGTTTGTTTAAGCCAGTAAGTAGTCTCTTTAAAATCCAGCTAAAGAGTTAGCACCATATTTGTTCTTGGCTTCCTTGTTGCTGTGTCAGGGGACTCTTTGTTCCTCATGGATGCATGTTTGATAAGTTGCTTCAATTGTGTCCAAGTCTTTGCAATCCCATGGGCTGTAGCCCATCAGGCTACTCTGTCCATGGAGTTCTCCAGGCAAGAATACTGGAGTGGGTTGCCATTTACTCCTCCAGGGGACTTTCCCAACCCAGTGATCAAACTGGCGTCTCTTACATCTCCTGCATTGGCAAGCAGGTTCCTTACCACTAGTGCCATCTGGGAAGTCGTGTAGTGACATGAGAAGTGCATCATTCTTGGAAATTGACCATGGAAGGGGGACCCCAGCATTTCTTTGTATTGCGAGCTCCCTCATGGGGGTTGCAGGGCTCTTGGCCCTGGAGCTTGAACTTAACCTCACTTGGGATACTATATGTTTTACCTGATTATTCATGAGGAGTCTTGGAAGTCAGCCCTGGCTCCCTGTCACTAACTCTCCTATATCTCATTTCTTGCCATCTTTTCTTCTTTGTACTTATGGAATCTTCTCTTCCTCCCATGATGCCTTTCAGTTGCAGCCTCCTCCTTTGTCCCTTGGCCCTTCCCATAGACTTGTCTTCCACTCACCCACACTTATCTGTCATCCTGCTGCTCTCACCCCACCGGCTGCTTCTTTCTTTAGCACAGATCTGATTCTTATTGGCTTGTGTAAGATGATGCTCAAACCATAGTTCAGCCCAAGGTCCAATCAAAATAGGGACTGTTTGGCCATCAGAGAAGAGCCCAGAATCGTGACTCAGTCAGGGCTGAGGAACCAAAGCCCCTCATGGAGGCAAGGCCAGAGATTTGCTTAAAGTGAATGAAAACAACCCAAAAGGAGCAGAGGAGGATCCATGTGGGAGACGATAGAGAGGTTTGTGTCCTGGTCCTGCCAGCATCCACGTCTGCTGGTGATGTTCCTTTCACACTGAGCTTGGGTTCCCCAACTCAGACCAGGAGAGATGCTTGAAGACGAGACTAAACCAGAACAGACAAAGTAGTAGGCAGCTCTTCCCCACCTCCCTCAGCATCCTTGGGTCCTAACATTCCCACCCCCTCTGCACTCAGCTCCTGTGTAGATTCTCTCAAAGCAACATGCCCTCCCTGCTTACAGTGTGCACATGCTGCCCCTTTGCTTCTGTCACAAGGCTGGTGAAAAATATCATTTTCTGAGTGAAAGTGTTACTCAGTCATGTCTGACTCTTTGTCACCCCATGGACTGCAGCACACCAGGCTTCCCTGTTCATCACCAACTCCTGGAGCTTGCTCAAACTCACGTCCATCAAATCGGTAATGACATCCAACTATCTCATCTGCTGTCGTCCCCTTCTCCTCCTGCCTTCAATCTTTCCAGCGTCAGGGTCTTTTCAAATGAGTCAGTTCTTCACATCATAAGGCCAGAGTATTGGAGTTTCAGCTTCAGCATCAGTCCTTCCAATGAATATTCAGGACTGATTTCCTTTAGGGTTCATTCAGGACTGATTCCTGGTTGGACCTCCTTGCAGTCTAAGGGACTTTAAAGAGTCTTCTCCAAGACCACAACTCAGAAGCATCAATTCTCTGGCATTCAGCCTTCTTTATTGTCCAACTTTCACATCCATACATGTCTATTGGGAAAACCATAGCTTTGACTATACGGACATTTCTTGATAATGTCTCTGCTTTTTAATATGCTGTCTAGGTTGGTCATAACTTTTCTTTCAAGGAGAAAGCATATTTAATTTCATGGCTGCAGTCACCATCTGCAGTGATTTTGGAGCCCCCCAAATAATAGTCTGTCACTGTTTCCATTGTTTCCCCATCTATTTGTCATGAAATGATGGGAACAGATGGCATGATCTTCATTTTTTGAATGTTGAGTTTTAAGCCAGATTTTTCACACTCCTCTTTCACTTTCATCAAGAACTTCTTTAGTTCCTCTTCTCTTTCTGCCATAAAGATGGTGTCATCTGTGTATCTGAGGTTTTTGATATGTTCTTCCTGCAATCTTGATTCCAGCTTATGCTTCATCCAGCCTGGCATTTTGCATGTTATACTCTGCATATATGTTAAATAAGCAGGGTGACAATATACAGCCTTGATGTATATTGGCGTAGTCAATAAAGCAGAAATAGATGTTTTTTTCTGGAACTCTCTTGCTTTTTCTTTGATTCAACGGATGTTGACAATGTGATCTCTGGTTCCTCTGCCTTTTCTAAATCCAGCTTGAACATCTGGAAGTTCTCGGTTCATGTACTGTTGAAGCCTAGCTTGGGAATTTTGAGCATTACTTTGCTAGCATGTGAGATGAGTGCAGTTGTGTGGTAGTTTGAACATTCTTTAACATTGCCTTTCTTTGGGATTGGAATGAAAACTGACCTTTTCCAGTCCTGTGGCCACTGCTCAGTTTTCCAAATTTGCTGGCATATTGAGTGCAGTGCTTTCACAGCATCATCTTTTAGGATTTGAAATAGAAATTGTTAAGCTGGTAAATTTTAGGTTACATGTTTTACCAGAATTAAAATAAGAGGTATCATCTGTGGCATGCTTTGTAATTTTCATCTGTATCTCATAGAAACCTGAGGTGTTTTAGGATCAGATAACATCTTGTTTTCATCTCTGTTCCCCAGGAAGTGGCATTCTGCAGGGCACAGTAAGAGTACTGAGGGACTGCTGGCTAGGAGAGTGAGTGAGTAGCACACAGGTCTGAGCAACCAGTAACCAACACACACACATTTCTCAGATAGCTCACTGGTAAAGAATCTGCCTGCAATGCAGCAGATGTGGATTCAATCCCCGGGTGAGGAAGATCCTCTGGAGAAGGAAATGACAACCTGCTCCAGTATTTTTGCCTGGAAAATTCCATGGACAGAGGAGCCTGGTGGGCTACAGTCAATGGGGTCACAAAGAGTCGGACATGACTTAGTGACTGAGCACGCATGTACCCTTTTAACATGAAAGAATATTCAACTTAATGCTCAGATGATAGATACCAAGAGAGAAGCTTCAGTTAATTACAGGACAAAAACTTGCTCCAAATTGTTTTCATTTTCATTGTAGTTCAGGAGGAAGATAAGGATTCCTATGGCAGGAAAGCATTAGCTATGTTAGCTATACTTTTTATGAAATCCTGTCCCTGAGAGCACTGTAGATGATGTTTGCTTACTTGGAGACAATGTGTCCAACAGATTTCCTGTTGTAAACATAATTTTGTTAATGTATACTGATCTAAAATTTCTCCCAAATCAAAAATATGAATATCTAAGAAACTCTGTAGTACAACTTAAGACTGTAACAGATTTGTATTCTTTTATCGTAAAATCCCCAAATCTTAGGGTTATCTGAGGTTCTAAAGTATGTGAGGGAAGATTGAGTTTGAAGACTGAATTAATAATTGCAGTAACTTGACTTTTGATCTGTGTTTTTATCAACTCTTAGTATCACTGTTAGCTTCATTTCTGTGTTTGTAGGTGATACTTGTGCAGTGTGTTCATGAAGTGATTTCACTCCACTTGTGTACATCTCAGGTTTCCTCTCCTGCTCACCTGTTCCAGCCCCTGACACTCCAGGACACCTCTTTGGTGTTGGATTTGATTGAGAGGCTGCTTTGGGGACATGGGAGTGAACTCGCCTACCAAAAGTGGGGCTCTGTTCTCTTTACATCATGTCCTCTGCTGTCCGGATTCCTGGAAATTAGAGCCAACAGGAAAGCGTAGTAGGCACCATCAGTTCAGTTCAGTTCAGTTCAGTCACTCAGTCGTGTCCAACTCTTTGCAACCCCATGAATTGCAGCACGCTAGGCCTCTGTCCATCACCAACTCCCGGAGTTCACTCAAACTCATATCCATTGAGTCAGTGATGCCATCCAGCCATCTCATCCTCTGTCATCCCCTTCTCCTCCTGCCCCCAATCCCTCCTAGCATCAGAGTCTTTTCCAATGAGTCAACTCTTTGCATGAGGTGGCCAAAGTACTGGAGTTTCAGCTTTAGCATCATTCCATCCAAAGAACACCCAGGACTGATTTCCTTTAGAATGGACTGGTTGGATCTCCTTGCAGTCCAAGGGACTCTCAAGAGTCTTCTCTAACACCATAGTTCAAAAGCATCAATTCTTCAGTGCTCAGCTTTCTTCACAGTCCAACTCTCACATCCATACATGACTGCTGGAAAAACCATAGCCTTGACCAGATGGACCTTTGTTGACAAAGTAACATCTCTGCTTTTTAATATACTATCTAGAGGTTTCTAATTTATGGAAGAAATAGCTAGTAAAAGTAAAGACCCAAAATGACATAAATAGACCCCTAGGCTTCTTGGTTAGATTCCAAACAGAGGCTGAGTTTTTCATTTAAATGATTTTGTGCTTGATTTGATCATTTTAGAGAGTACTGGGTCATTTTAAAGCATTTTCCAGCTCTTGAGGTAGATTAATTTCCATTTGTTATTTTCTTTTCTTGCTCAGAGCTATTAGTTAGATAATACATTTTTACAGGTGCTTACTATACCTTGCTCTAATGTGCAAAATATTGCTGTCCTACATTTTCTCCTTCTTTAACATATTATTTTCTCAGCAACCCCTCCTCACACACCAATTGTCCCCCTTGCCCTGCTGGCTTCCTCATTCCTTGTGACTTGGACGGTGATGTCAGGGCCAGCAGCACCTGAATCACTTGGAACTTCTTAGAAATGCAGAGTCTCAGGCTCACCCAGACCTCTTGACTCAGCATCACATTTGAACAAGATCTCCCAGTAAAGTCCTTTCTCTCCCATGGGCAATTTTTGATGAGTGATAACTTATGATTTCCAAGAACTATATTTTGACAGTATGAAATTGAGCTCATGAATCACCCAAACACCTGCTGTGTCTGAGCAGGAGGCTCTAGAATGTTCTGCACCACTTACCCTACAGATTTATTTACTTTTATATTCTGGAAATCATGCCTTTACATTATAATCAAACTCTGTGTCATTTAAGTGCATTTATTTGCATCTTTTCCAGTGAAGTTTGTCTTCATCACGGGCAGTTTTCATCTGACTCCCGCCTTCCCCACACCAGACTCCTGCAGGGACTGGAGGGATTTCCCAAAGGCTCAGCCCTGCCTGGACCTGAAGTCACAGACAGCCCAGTGTAGCAGTGTATGTGCGGCTCTTTAACCACCTGATGGTGTCAAGAATGAGGCTTGCTGTTCCAAGCAGGGCACTAGGTCTGTTTGTCCCATTTCCCAGGAACCATTGTCCCACTCAGCTGCAGGTTTCTCTCCCAGCCCAGCTGTGGGTGCCAGTTCTTCCTGCTGACAGCCAGCCCACTTGACCTCAACTACCCTTTTCTTCTCTGTGATGTTGGCCATGTTGTCCCACTCACCACATTTTATGCATCCATATCCACATCATGCTTTAACTCTCTGGCACTAGGATTTCTATGGTAGGCCTGTTCTTTTAATTGCAACTACATAAAGAAGGCTGAGCGCCAAAGAATTGATACTTTCAAACTGTGGTGCTGGAGAAGACTCTTGAGAATTTCTTGGACAGCAAGGAGATGAAATCAGTTAATCCTAATGGAAATTAACCCTGAAAATTCATTGGAAAGACTGATGCTGAAGCTCCAACACTTTGGCCACCTTGTGCAAAGAGCCAACTCCTTGGAAAAGACCATAGATGCTGGGAAAGATTGAGGGCAAGAGGAGAACGGGGTGACAGAGGATGAGATGATTAGATGGCATCATCAAGTCAATGAACATGAGTTTGAGCAGACTCTGGGAGAGAGTGAAGGACAGGGAAGTCTAGTATGCTGCAGTCCATGGGGTCGCAGAGTCGGACATGACTTAGCAACTGAACAATACACCTCTCCCCACTTTCTCTGTTTCAGCTACACAGAGGGGGCATAATATCATGTCAGTCCATTAAGCAGATAAGGAGACCATCAGCAAAATGAAAAAGAGGCTGATACACATGGATTTGAGTCCCATACTGCACCTTAAGGGCTCTGTTATTTCAGGCAAACTAATTAATCTTATAAACCTCGATCTCCTCATTTGCAAAATGGAACTGATCAGACTTAACATCTAATTTTGTTCTGCAACTGAAACAAAATAAGACACATTAAACACCCAGCATGAAGACCAGCACACTGTAAATACTTGAGCAAAGGTAGATGGTTGTCATTTACGTAGGATCTAAAATGACCTTAGGGGCTTCCCAGGTGGTGCTAGTGGTAAAGAATCCACTTGCCAATGTAGGAGACATAAGAGACCAGGTTTCGATCCCTGGATGGGGCAGATCCCCTGAAGAAGGGCTTGGCAACCCACTCCAGTATTCTTGCCTGGAGAATCCCACAGACAGAGGAGCCTAATGAGCTTCAGTCCATAGGGTCGCAGGGTCAGACATGACTGAAGCAACTTAGCACAGCACAGGACATAAAGGATGCTGTATGATGTTTCTGCTTCTCTGTCTGACTTTGCTCAGTATGACAGTCTCTAGGTTCAGCCGTCTTGCTGCAAATGGCATTATTTCACTTTTTAATGGATGAATAATTTCTGTTTTATATATTAATACATACCACACCCTTTTATCCATTCCTCTGTCAGTGGACTTTTAGGTTGCTTCCATGTCTTGGCTATTGTAAATAATGCTGCAATGAACATTGGAGTGTATGTATCCTTTCGGACCATGTTTTTCTCTAGATATATGCCAAGAGAGTAGCCATGTAATACACACTTAGTGACTTGTGGTTAATATTTCAGCCACTGAAAATGTTTGAGAAAGGCATTCCAGGAGGTGAGACCAGCATGAAAATCTGATTCATACCTGAGTCTCAGCATTTCTGCATCTGAAAATTTATCTTATGGAAATATCTGAGTTGTTTGCAAAGATTTAGGTTTAAGTATATATCAGTTCAGTTCAGTTGCTTAGTCTTATCTGATTATCTGTGACCCAATGGATGGCAGTATGCCAGGCCTCCCTGTCCATTACCAACTCCCAGAATTTACTCAAACTCATGTCCATTGAGTTTGTGATGCCATCCAATCATCTCAACCTCTGTCATCTACTTCTCCTCCCGCCTTCAATCTTTCCCAGAATCAGTGTCTCTTCAAATGAGTCAGTTCTTTGCATCAGGTGGCCAAAGTATTGGAGTTTCAGCTTCAACATCAGTCCTTCCAAAGAATATTCAGGACCGATTTCCTTTAGGATGGACTGGTTGGATCTTCTTGCAGTCCAAAGGACTCTCAAGAGTCTTTTCCAACACCACAGTTCAAAAGCATCAATTCCTCAGTGCTCAGCTTTCTTTTTCTTTTTTTAATTTTAGTTTATTTTTAAAATTTACATAATTGTATTAGTTTTGCCAAAAATCAAAATGAATCTGCCACAGATATACATGTGCTCCCCATCCTGAACCCTCCTCCCTCCTCCCTCCCCACACCATCCCTATGGGTCGTCCCAGTGCACCAGCCCAGGCATCCAGTATCATGCATCGAACCTGGACTGGCATCTCGTTTCATACATGATATTTTACATGTTTCAATGCCATTCTCCCAAATCTTCCCACCCTCTCCCTCTCCCACAGAGTCCATAAGACTGTTCTATACATCAGTGTCTTGTTTGCTGTCTCGTACACAGGGTTATTGTTACCATCTTTCTAAATTCCATATATATGCATTAGTATACTGTATTGGTGTTTTTCCTTCTGGCTTACTTCACTCTGTATAATAGGCTCCAGTTTCATCCACCTCATTAGAACTGATTCAAATGTATTCTTTTTAATGGCTGAGTAATACTCCATTGTGTATATGTACCACTGCTTTCTTATCCATTCATCTGCTGATGGGCATCTAGGTTGCTTCCATGTCCTGGCTATTATAAACAGTGCTGCCATGAACATTGGGGTACACGTATCTCTTTCCCTTCTGGTTTCCTCAGTGTGTATGCCCAGCAATGGGATTGCTGGATCATAAGGCAGTTCTATTTCCAGTTTTTAAAGGAATCTCCACACTGTTCTCCATAGTGGCTTTACTAGTTTGCATTCCCACCAACAGTGTAAGAGGGTTCCCTTTTCTCCACACCCTCTCCAGCATTTATTGCTTGTAGACTTTTGGATCGCAGCCATTCTGACTGGTGTGAAATGATACCTCATAGTGGTTTTGATTTGCATTTCTCTGATAATGAGTGATGTTGAGCATCTTTTCATGTGTTTGTTAGCCATCTGTATGTCTGCTTTGGAGAAATGTCTATTTAGTTCTTTGGCCCATTTTTTGATTGGGTCATTTATTTTTCTGGAGTTGAGCTGTAGGAGTTGCTTGTATATTTTTGAGATTAGTTGTTTGTCAGTTTCTTCATTTGCTATTATTTTCTCCCATTCTGAAGGCTGTCTTTTCACCTTGCTAATAGTTTCCTTTGATGTGCAGAAGCTTTTAAGGTTAATTAGGTCCCATTTGTTTATTTTTGCTTTTATTTCCAATATTCTGGGAGGTGGGTCATAGAGGATCCTGCTGTGATGTATGTCAGAGAGTGTTTTGCCTATGTTCTCCTCTAGGAGTTTTATAGTTTCTGGTCTTACGTTTAGATCTTTAATCCATTTTGAGTTTATTTTTGTGTATGGTGTTAGAAAGTGTTCTAGTTTCATTCTTTTACAAGTGGTTGACCAGATTTCCCAGCACCACTTGTTAAAGAGTTTGTCTTTAATCCATTGTATATTCTTGCCTCCTTTGTCAAAGATAAGGTGTCTGTATGTGCGTGGATTTATCTCTGGGCTTTCTATTTTGTTCCATTGATCTATATTTCTGTCTTTGTGCCAGTACCATACTGTCTTGATAACTGTGGCTTTGTAGTAGAGCCTGAAGTCAGGTAGGTTGATTCCTCCAGTTCCATTCTTCTTTCTCAAGATCGCTTTGGCTATTCGAGGTTTTTTGTATTTCCATACAAATTGTGAAATTATTTGTTCTAGCTCTGTGAAGAATACTGTTGGTAGCTTGATAGGGATTGCATTGAATCTATAAATTGCTTTGGGTAGTATACTCATTTTCACTATATTGATTCTTCCAATCCATGAACATGGTACATTTCTCCATCTATTAGTGTCCTCTTTGATTTCTTTCACCAGTGTTTTATAGTTTTCTATATATAGGTCTTTAGTTTCTTTAGGTAGATATATTCCTAAGTATTTTATTCTTTCCGTTGCAATGGTGAATGGAATTGTTTCCTTAATTTCTCTATTTTCTCATTATTAGTGTATAGGAATGCAAGGGATTTCTGTGTGTTGATTTTATATCCTGCAACTTTACTATAGTCATTGATTAGCTCTAGTAATTTTCTGGTGGAGTCTTTAGGGTTTTCTATGTAGAGGATCATGTTATTTGCAAACAGTGAGAGTTTTACTTCTTCTTTTCCAATTTGGATTCCTTTTATTTCTTTTTCTGCTCTGATTGCTGTAGCAAAAAGTTCCAAAACTATGTTGAATAGTAATGGTGAAAGTGGGCACCCTTGTCTTGTTCCTGACTTTAGAGGAAATGCTTTCAATTTTTCACCATTGAGGATAATGTTTGCTGTGGGTTTGTCATATATAGCATTTATTATGTTGAAGTATGTTCCTTCTATTCCTGCTTTCTGGAGAGTTTTTATCATAAATGGGTGTAGAATTTTGTCAAAGGCTTTCTCTGCATCTATTGAGATAATCATATGGTTTTTATTTTTCAATTTGTTAATGTAGTGTATTACATTGATTGATTTGCGGATATTGAAGAATCCTTGCATCCCTGGGATAAAGCCCACTTGGTCATGGTGTATGATCTTTTTAATGTGTTGTTGGATTCTGATTGCTAGAATTTTGTTAAGGAGTTTTGCATCTATGTTCATCAGTGATATTGGCCTGTAGTTTTCTTTTTTTGTGGGATCTTTGTCAGGTTTTGGTATTAGGGTGATGGTGGCCTCATAGAATGAGTTTGGAAGTTTACCTTCCTCTGCAATTTTCTGGAAGAGTTTGAGCAGGATAGGTTTTAGCTCTTCTCTAAATTTTTGGTAGAATTCAGCTGTGAAGCCGTCTGGACCTGGGCTTTTGTTTGCTGGAAGATTTTTGATTACAGTTTCAATTTCTATGCTTGTGATGTGTGTGTTAAGATTTTCTATTTCTTCCTGGTCGAGTTTTGGAAAGTTGTACTTTTCTAAGAATTTGTCCATTTCTTCCACGTTGTCCATTTTATTGGCATATTGTTGATAGTAGTCTCTTATGATCCTTTGTATTTCTGTGTTGTCTGTTGTGATCTCTCCATTTTCGTTTCTAATTTTATTGATTTGATGTTTCTCCCTTTGTTTCTTGATGAGTCTGGCTAATGGTTTGTCAATTTTATTTATCCTTTCAAAGAACCAGCTTTTGGTTTTGTTGATTTTTGCTATGGTCTCTTTTGTTTCTTTTGCATTTATTTCTGCTCTAATTTTTAAGATTTCTTTCCTTCTACTAACCCTGAGGTTCTTCATTTCTTCCTTTTCTAGTTGTTCTAGGCGTAGAGTTAGGTTATTTATTTGACTTTTTTCTTGTTTCTTGAGGTGTGCCTGTATTGCTATGAACTTTCCACTTAGGACTGCTTTTACTGTGTCCCACAGGTTTTGGGTTGCTGTGTTTTCATTTTCATTCGTTTCTATGCAAATTTTGATTTCTTTTTTGATTTCTTCTGTGATTTGTTGGTTATTCAGCAGCGTGTTGTTCAGCCTCCATATGTTGGAATTTTTAATAGTTTTTCTCCTGTAATTGAGATCTAATCTTACTGCATTGTGGTCAGAAAAGATGCTTGGAATGATTTCTATTTTTTTGAATTTACCAAGGCTAGCTTTATGGCCCAGGATGTGATCTATCCTGGAGAAGGTTTCATGTGCACTTGAGAAAAAGGTGAAATTCATTGTTTTGGGTTGAAATGTCCTATAGATATCAATTAGGTCTAACTGGTCTATTGTATCATTTAAAGTTTGTGTTTCCTTGTTAATTTTCTGTTTATTTGATCTATCCATAGGTGTGAGTGGGGTATTAAATTCTCCCACTCTTATTGTGTTATTGTTAGTTTCTCCTTTCATACTTGGTAGCATTTGTCTTACATACTGTTGTGCTCCTGTGTTGGGTGCATATATATTTATAATTGTTATATCTTCTTCTTGGATTGATCCTTTGATCATTATGTAGTGACCTTCTTTGTCTCTTTTCACAGCCTTTGTTTTAAAGTCTATTTTATCTGATATGAGTATTGCTACTCATGCTTTCTTTTGGTCCCTATTTGCATGGAAAATCTTTTCCCAGCCCTTCACTTTCAGTCTGTATGTGTCCCCTGTTTTGAGGTGGGTCTCCTGTAGACAACATACGTAGGGTTCTTGTTTTTGTATCCATTCAGCCAGTCTTCGTCTTTTGGTTGGGGCATTCAACCTATTTATGTTTAAGGTAATTACTGATAAGTATGATCCCGTTGCCATTTACTTTATTGTTTTGGGTTCGAATTTATACACTGTTTTTGTGTTTCCTGTCTAGAGAATATCCTTTAGTGTTTGTTGGAGAGCTGGTTTGGTGGTGCAGAATTCTCTCAGCTTTTGCTTGTCTGAAAAGCTTTTGATTTCTCCTTCATACTTGAATGAAATCCTTCCTTGGTACAATAATCTGGGCTGTAGGTTATTTTCTTTTTTTTTTTGGTAGGTTATTTTCTTTCATCATTTCAAATGTGTCTTGCCATTCCCTCCTGGCTTGAAGAGTTTCTATTGAAAGATCAGCTATTATCCTTATGGGAATTCCCTTGTGTGTTATTTGTTGTTTAATTCCAAATAATGATAGTGAGATTGATCCAAAATCTTGAAATTAAAATGGAATCACAGATAAATATGCTGGAGACAAGGATTGAGAAGATGCAAGAAAGGTTTAACAAGGACCTAGAAGAAATAAAAAAGAGTCAATATATAATGAATAATGCAATAAATGAAATTAAAAACACTCTGGAGGCAACAAATAGTAGAATAACAGAGGCAGAAGATAGGATTAGTGAATTAGAAGATAGAATGGTAGAAATAAGTGAATCAGAGAGGATAAAAGAAAAACGAATTAAAAGAAATGAGGACAATCTCAGAGACCTCCAGGACAATATTAAACGCTACAACATCCGAATCATAGGGGTTCCAGAAGAAGAAGACAAAAAGAAAGACCATGAGAAAATACTTGAGGAGATAATAGTTGAAAACTTCCCTAAAATGGGGAAGGAAATAATCACCCAAGTCCAAGAAACCCAGAGAGTCCCAAACAGGATAAACCAAGGTGAAACACCCCAAGACACATATTAATCAAATTAACAAAGATCAAACACAAAGAACAAATATTAAAAGCAGCAAGGGAAAAACAACAAATCAGCTTTCTTTATAGTTGAACTCTTACATCCATACACGACTACTGGAAAAACCATAGCTTTGACCTGATGGATCTTTTTGGCAAAGTAATGCCTCTGCTTTTTTAATATGCTGTCTAGGTTGGTCATAGCTTTTCTTCCAAGGAGCAAATTTCTTTTAATTTCATGGCTGCACTCACCATCTGCAGTGATTTTGGAGCCACCAAAAATGAAGTCTGTCACTGTTTCCCTGTCTATTTGCAATGAAGTGATGGGACCAGATACCATGATCTTACTTTTCTGAGTGTTGAGCTTTAGGCCAACTTTTTCCCCTCTCCTCTTTCACTTTCATCAAGACCCTCTTTATTTCTTCTTCGCTTTCTGCCATAAGGGTGGTGTCATCTGCATATCTGAAGTTATTGGTATTTCTCCCAGCAATCTTGCTTCCAGCTTATTCTTCATCCATTCCAGCATTTCTCATGATGTATTCTGCATATAAGTTAAATAAGCAGCACGACAGTATACAATTTTAATATACTCCTTTCCTGATTTGGAACCAGTGTGTTGTTCCATGTCAGGTTTTAACTGTTGCTTCCTGACTTGCATACAGATTTCTCAAGAGTCAGGTCAAGTGTTACGGTATTCCCATCTCTAGGAATTTCCCAGTTTGTTGTGATCCATGCACTCAAAGGCTTTGGCATCGTCAATAAAGCAGAAATAGATGTTTTTTTCTGGAACTCTCTTGCTTTTTCGATGATCCAACGGGTGTTGGCAATTTGACCTCTGGTTTCTCTGCCTTTTCTAAAATCAGCTTGAACATCTGGAAGTTCACAGTTCACATACTGTTGAAGTGTTGTTTGGAGAATTTTGTGCATTAGTTTGCTAGTGTGTGAGATGAGTGCAATTGTGTGATAGTTTAAGCATTCTTTGGCATTGCCTTTCTTTGGGATTGGAATGAACACTGATCATTTCCAGTCCTGTGACCACTGATGAGTTTTCCAAATTTGTTGGTATATTAAGTGCAGCACTTTCACAGCATCATCTTTTAGGATTTGAAATAGCTCAGCTGGAATTCCATCACCTCCACTAGCTTTGTTCATAGTGACGCTTCCTAAAGCCCACTTGACTTCACATTCCAGGATGTCTGGCTCTAGGTGAGTGATCACACCATTGTGATTATCTGGGTCATAAAGGTCTTTTTTGTATAGTTCTTCTGTGTATTCTTACCACCTCTTCTTAATATCTTCTGCTTCCATTAGGTCCCTACCATTTCTGTCCTTTATCGAGCACAGCTTTGCATGAAATGTTCCCTTTGTATCTCTAATTTTCTTGAAGAGATCTCTAGTCTTTCCCATTCTGTTGTTTTCCTGTATTTCTTTGCATTGTTTGTTTAAAAGGGCTCTCTATATCTCTTGCTCTTCTTTGGAACTTTGCATTCAGATGGGTATATCTTTCCTTTTCTTCTTTGCCTTTTGCTTCTTTTCTTTTCACAGCTATTTGCAAGGCCTCCTCAGCAACTATTTTGCCTTTTTTCATTTATTTTTCTTGGGGATGGTCTTGATCCCTGCCTCCTGCATGATGTCACGAACCTCCATCTATAGTTCTTCAGGCACTCTATCAGATCTAATGTCTTGAATTTATTTCTCACTTCTACTATATAATTGTAAGGGATTTGATTTAGATCATATCTGAATGGTCTTGTGGATTTCCGTACTTTCTTCAATTTAAGTCTGAATTTGGCAATAAGGAACTCAGATCTGAGCTACAGTCAGCTCCCAGTCTTGTTTTTGCTGACCGTATAAAACAATATATATAAGTATGTATAACACTGAATTATTTATAATAGCAAAATATTTGAGACCACCTAAGTATTCACCAACAGGAGAACAGATTACTACAGTAATTAATCATATTAATCCCATTTTCTTTAAATATATGAACTTATATTTTTAAGAACACATATGCAGAAATAAAAAAGGATAAAAAAGAACACACACTCAAATCTAGAAAGAAGATACATCAACATATTAAGAGAGGTTTTATCAAAGTGCTTGGGTGATGGCTAATATTTATTTGCTTTTCAAATTGATTTGTACTGATTATGATAAAGAAAAATGTTTATTTTGTTCTTGAAAAGGTAATGCAGCCTGACACTCAGGTGCTGAATGTGGACCTTAAAATGAGGGATTGTGTCATGAAACATTTCAAGAATAGAGTCTTCAGGGCTTGGCAGCATGCTGGACTCAGAGAAAGCTGGAAGTAAGGTAGACAGCTGAGTCTATGATCCTGGGAAAGAAATCATGACAGTAAAGTGAGGAAGTCAAAGGGAGTGGCTATTTTGATTGGGGCACTGGATGTTGATTATATTGAGTTTGATATGTGAAGAGAGATCCAGGTGCAAATGTCTAACAAATTGGTGTACTTCTCATTTTATTTAATTCATCAGAGGCGAGACAAGAATTTCAGGCAAGGCTTTACTGGTGTCCCTACTGCAGCAAGAGGGACCGAAAACAAGTAATAGATTCCCTAGTTATCTCCCCAAGGTGGTTCCTTATATGGACTGACAGTAGGGGCAGGTCCAGTGCGTAGGCTGGAGGGGTGGCTTAGGTGTTTGTTCACTTCTTTGGTGGGTGTGTGTAGGGGGCATGCACAATACCCTATTTTAACCCTCAGCTCTTCAGAAGTAGCAGTTTGGGGTTTTTTTTTTTTTTTTTTGGTCTTTTTTAGAATCTCCTTGTCCATAATTTGCTCCAGTTGAGTGCACACACAGTTATTTTCATGGGCTTCTCTGGTGGCTCAGATGGTAAATAATCTGCCTGCAATGTGGGAGAACCAGATTTGATCCCTGAGTCAGGAAGATCCCCTAGAGAAGGGAATGGCAACCACTCCAGTATTCTTGCCTGGGGAATTCCATGGACTGAGGAGCCTGGTGGGCTATAGTCTATGGGGTCACAGAGAGTTGGACACGCCTGAGCGACTAACACATACACACAGTTATTTTTAGTCTCTTATAGTTTCTTCATATTTTGTTGTTTGACGAGATGTTTGTCTGGTATAAGCACTGCAGCAAAGGGTCCCAGGTTCAATCCTGACTCAATCAGAGACCAATCCTGGCTGTCTTGGAAAAACGGGCATTCGCAAAACTGCTAAAATATTTTTATTGTGTCTTTTGTGTTAGGAATGCAAGCTTGCTGATACTGATGATCTCCATAGGCAATTGGTAAAACCCACTGATGACCATGAAAGACTTTCAGACTATAGTTTTGATGACTAAATGGTAGAAATAGCCAAAGCTGGATTTTCTTTGAATTATCTTTTCTTATTCTCCTCACTGTCAATTGAAGCTCACAGTCCTGTGGTCGTGAGCAACTCTCAGTACCCCTGCATATCTCAATCATATACACACAGTCTACAGATGTTCCAGTTTGCACACATGAATCAGTTTCACTGGAGTTGGTAGCATAGGAGTATACACATATTCTCACAGACACAGTTCTCACCTGTGTCCTGAGGTGTATCAGTTTACACATAAGAACACCAGGAAATACAGGCATAGCTGATTTTATTGTGCTTCACATATATTGCATTTTTTACAAAATGAATATTTGTGCCAAATCTGCAAGGAAGAAATTCACTGGTTCCATTTTTCCTATAGCATTTTCTCACTTTGTGTCTCTCTGTCACATTTTGGTAATTCTCACAGTATTTCAAACTTTTCCATTATTATTATATTTTTTTATGGTGATTAGTGGTCTTCACTGTTACTAAAGTCTGCTGAACACTCTGGTGGTTAGCACTTTGTCAGTTTGGTTCAGTCGCTCAGTCATGTCTAACTCTCTGCAACCCAATGGATGGCAACACACCAGGCCTCCCTGTCCATTACAAACTCCTGGAGTTTACTCAAACTCATGTATATTGAGACAGTGATGTCATCCAAATATCTCATCTTCTCTTGTCCCCTTCTCCTCCTGCCTTCAATCTTTCCCAGCATCAGGGGCTTTTCAAATAAATCATTTCTTTGCATCAGGTGGCCAAAGTTGTGGAGTTTCAGCTTCAGCATCAGTCCTTCCAATGAATATTTAGGACTGATTTCCTTTAGGATGGACGGGTTGGATCTCCTTGCAGTCCAAGGGACTCTTAAGAGTCTTCTCCAACACCACAGTTCAAAAGCATCAATTCTTCAGTGTTCAGCTTTCTTCATAGTCCAACTCTCACATCCATACAGGACTACTGGAAAAACCATACCCTTGACTAGATGTACCTTTGTTGGAAAAGTCATGTCTCAGCTTTTTAATAATGCTTTCTAGGTTGGTCATAACTTTTATTTCAAGGAGCAAGCGACTTTTTGTTTCATGGCTGCAGTCACCATCTGCAATGATTTTGGAGCCCATAAAAATGAAATCTGTCACTGTTTCCCTGTCTATTTGCCTTGAAGTGATGGGACCAGAAGCCATGATCTTAGTTTTCTGAATGTTGAGCTCTAAGCCAACTTTTTCCCTTTCCTCTTTCACTTTCATCAAGAGGCTCTTTAATTCTTCTTCACTTTCTGCCATAAGGGTGATGTCATCTGCATATCTGAAGTTATTGATATTTCTCCTGACAATCTTGATTCCAACTTGTGCTTCCTCCAGTCCAGCATTTCTCATGATGTATTCTGCATATAAGTTAAATAAGCAGGGTGACAATATACAGCCTTGATATACTCCTTCCCCAATTTGGAGCCAGTCTGTTGTTCTATGTCCAGTTCTAACTGTTGCTTCCTGACCCGCATACAGGTTTTTCAAGAGTCAGGTCAGGTGGTCTGGTATTCCCATCTCTTTCAGAATTTTCCACATTTTATTGTGATCCACACAGTCAAAGGCTTTGGCATAGTCAATAAACCAGAAATAGATGTTTTTTTCTGGAACTCTCTTGCTCTTTCTGTGATCCAGCAGATGTTGGCAATTTGATCTCTGGTTCCTTTGCCTTTTCTAAAACCAGCTTGAACATCTGAAAGTTCACAGCTCATGTACTGTTGAAGCCTGAATTGGAGAATTTTGAGCATTACTTTTCTAGTGTGTGAGATGCGTGCAATTGTGCAATAGTTGGAACATTCTCTGGCATTGCCTTTCTTTGGGATTGGAATGAAAACTGACCTTTTCCAGTCCTGTGACCACTGCTGAATTTTCTAAATTTGTTTGCATATTGAATGCAGCACTTTTTGGCAATAAAGTATTTGAAAATTAAGGTATGCATCAATACATTGTTTTTTAGGCATAAGGCTATTGGGCAGTTAAACTACATTATAGTATAAGGATAACTTTACTATGCATGGAGAAACAAAAATATTTCTATGACTCACCTTATTTTGTGATGTTCACTTTACTGAGGTGGTCTGGAACCAAATCCACAATATCTTTGAAGTCTGCCTATACAAAGAACATATAAGTCACATATATACACATTAAAACCTACTTGTATGGAGAGAATGGCCCGTTTAAATTACATAAATTACAGTTTACCATAAGGTACAAAGTGAAGTCAAGTGGGCCTTAGGAAGCATCACTATGAGCAAAGCTAGTGGAGGTGACCAAGTACCAGTTGAGCTGTTTCAAATCCTGAAAGATGATGCTATGAAAGTGCTGCACTCAATATGCCAGCAAATTGGAAAACTCAGCAATGGCCACAGGACTGGAAAAGGTCATTTTTCATTCCAATCCCAAAGAAAGGCAATGCCAAAGAATGCTCAAACTACCACACAATTGCACTCATCTCTCACACTTGTAAAGTAATGTTTAAATTCTCCAAGCCAGGCTTCAGCAATACGTGAATTATGAACTTCCAGATGTTCAAGCTGGTTTTAGAAAAGGCAAAGGAACCAGAGATCAAATTGCCAACACCCGCTAGATTATCAAAAAAGCAAAAGAGTTCCAAAAAGCATCTATTTCCGCTTTATTGACTATGCCAAACCTTTGACTGTGTGGATCACAATAAACTGTGGAAAATTCTGAAAGAGATGGGAATACCAGACCACCTGATCTGCCTCTTTAGAAATCTGTATGCAGGTCAGGAAGCAACAGTCAGAACTGGACATGGAACAACAGACTGGTTCCAAATAGGAAAAGGAGTACATCAAGGCTGTATATTGACACCCTGCTTATTTAACTTATATGCAGAGTACATCATGAGAAACGCTAGACTGTAGGAAGCACAAGCTGGAATCAAGATTGCTGGGAGAAATGTCAATAACCTCAGATGTGCTGATGACACCACCCTTATGGCAGAAAGTAAAGAAGAATTAAAGAGCCTCTTGATAAAAGTGAAAGAGGAGAGTGAAAAAGTTGGTTTAAAGCTCAACATTCATAAAAGTTAGATCATGGCATCTGGTCCCATCACTTCATGGCAAATAGATGGGGAAACAATGGACACAGTGGCTGACTTTATTTTTCTGGGCTGGAAAATCACTGCATATGGCCATGAAATTAAAAGACGTTTACTCCTTGGAAGGAAAGTTATGAGCAACCTAGACAGCATATTAAAAGCAGAGACATTACTTTGCCAATAAAGGTCCATGTAGTCAAGGCTATGTTTTTTTCAGTGGTCATGTATGCATATGAGAGTTGGACTATAAAGAAAGCTGAGCACCGAAGAATTGATGCTTTTGAACTGTGGTGTTGAAGACTCTTGAGAGTCCCTGGACTGCAAGGAGATCCAAACAGTCCATCCTAAAGGAGATCAGTCCTGAGTCTTCATTGGAAGGACTGATAATGAAGCTGAAACTCCAATACTTTGGCCATCTGATGTGAAGAGCTGACTCATTTGAAAAGACCCTGATGCTGGGAAAGATTGAGGGCAGGAGGAGAAGGGGATGACAGAGGATGAGACGTTTGGATGGCATCACCGACTCCATGGACATGGGTTTGGGTGAATTCTGGGAGTTGGTGATGGATAGGGAAGCCTAGCCTGCTGCTTTTCATGGGGTTGCAAAGAGTTGGACAGAGTGAGCAACTGAACTGAACTGATAAGTTACAAAATGGCTACCAAAATAAATCAATTGATGCCCCTATTCTTTTTTTAAAAATTAATTAATTAATTAATTTTATTTTACAATATTTTATTGGTTTTGCCATACATTGACTTGAATCCGCCATGAGTGTACATGTGTTCCCCATCCTGAACCCCCCTCCCACCTTCCTCCCCATCCCATCCCTCTGGGTCATCCCAGTGCACCAGCCCTGAGCACCCTGTATCATGCATCAAACCTGGCCTAGCGATTCTTTTCACATGATATTTTACATGTTTCAATGCCATTCTCCCATATCATCCCATCCTTGCCCTCTCCCACAGAGTCCAAAGGACTGTTCAATATATCTGTGTCTCTTTTGCTGTCTCTCATACCGGGTTATCGTTACCTTCTTTCTAAATTCCATATATATGCATTAATATACTGTATTGGTTTTTCTTTCTGGCGTACTTCACTCTGCATAATAGGCTCCAGTTTCATCCATCTCATTAGAATGGATTCAAATGTATTCATTTTAATGGCCGAGTAATATTCCATTGTATATATGTACCACAGCTTTCTTATCCATTCATCTGCTGATGGACATCTAGGTCGCTTCCATGTCCTGGCTATTATAAACAGTGCTGTGATGAACATTGGGGTATACTTGTCTCTTTCAATTGTGGTTTCCTCAATGTGTATACTCAGCAGTGGGATTGCTGGGTCATAAATGCAGGACTGGAAGAAACACAAACTGGAATCAAGATTGCTGGGAGAAATATCAATAACCTCAGATATGCAGATGACACCACCCTTATGGCAGAAAGTGAAGAGGAACTCAAAAGCCTCTTGATGAAAGTGAAGGTGGAGAGTGAAAAAGTTGGCTTAAAGCTCAAAATTCAGAAAACAAAGATCATAGCATCCGGTCCCACCACTTCATGGCAAATAGATGGGGAAACAGTGGAAACAGTGTCAGACTTTATTTTTCTAGGCTCCAAAATCACTACAGATGGTGACTGCAGCCATGAAATTAAAAGACGCTTACTCCTTGGAAGGAAAGTTATGACCAACCTAGATAGCATATTCAAAAGCAGAGACATTACTTTGCCAACAAAGGTTCGTCTAGTCAAGGCTATGGTTTTTCCTGTGGTCATGTATGGATGTGAGAGTTGGATTGTGAAGAAGGCTGAGTGCCAAAGAATTGATGCTTTTGAATTGTGGTGTTGGTGAAGACTCTTAAGAGTCCCTTGGACTGCAAGGAGATCCAACCAGTCCATTCTGAAGGAGATCAGCCCTGGGATTTCTTTGGAAGGAATGATGCTAAAGCTGAAACTCCAGTACTTTGGCCACCTCATGCGAAGAGTTGAGTCATTGGAAAAGACTCTGATGCTGGGAGGGGTTGGGGGCAGAAGGAGAAGGGGACGCCAGAGGATGAGATGGCTGGATGGCATCACTGACTCGATGGACGTGAGTCTGAGTGAACTCCGGGAGTTGGTGATGGACAGGGAGGCCTGGTGTGCTGCGATTCATGGGGTCGCCAAGAGTCGGACACGACTGAGCGACTGATCTGATCTGATCTGATGGCAGCTCTATTTCCAGTTTTTTAAGGAATTTCCCCACTGTTCTCCATAGTGGCTGTACTAGTTTACATTCCCACCAACAGTGTAAGAGGGTTCCCTTTTCTCCACACCCTCTCCAGCATTTATTGCTTGTAGACTTTTGGATAGCAGCCATTCTCACTGGCGTGAAATGGTACCTCATTGTGGTTTTGATTTGCATTTCTCTGATAATGAGTGATGTTGAGCATCTTTTCATGTGTTTGTTAGCCATCTGTATGTCTTCTTTGGAGAAATGTCTGTTTAGTTCTTTGGCCCACTTTTTGATTGGGTCTTTTATTTTTCTAGAATTGAGCTGCAGGAGTTGCTTGTATATTTTTGAGATTAATTCTTTGTTCATTGTGAAGTGAGGCCCCTATTCTTATGTGTGTGTTTGTTAGTCTCTCAGTCGTCTGACTCCTATATTTAATCTCTATAAAGATAAATTCTTTTCTTAATGTCATTATTGATTTTACAGATTATATGTGAGATTCCCAACATATAATCTGTCCTCAGAAAGTCCTAACTTCCCTGTTTAAAGGCTTGAGTTTTTTAAATTTACTAAATTAACTTACAAATGATTGAAAGCATATCTTACATCCCTCACTGATTCCAGATTCTTAAATAGAAATGAAATTATCTCTTGGGAAGCTTCCACCAGGATTCATCAGTTGGGCAAACTCATTGATTTAAAAAAATTAAAAAAAAGCCAGTTTCCACATACATGCTTGCATATAGTCAGCTAAAAGCTAGCTTTTGCAACACAGTTTCATTCCTCACCTGCATTTTACCTGCTTTCTTATCTCTTATACCTGCTTAGTCTGTCCGACTCTTTGCAACCTCATGGATCGTAGCCTGCCAGGCTCCTCTGTCTATGTTTTATGTTTATCTTTTAATATACTGATAGTGCACTTAATTTCTCTTTGTTTTGGTTTTAATAAATAGACTGATACTTCACATGTGTCTTTCTAAGATATGATTGTAGGTATCAACTGGTTTTTAAAATCCCTTTTGAAGTGCTGAGATGAAAGGTTCCATATAAATAGCAAATGTTAATTGTATTATTAATCTCATTATGTGAATTTTGCCTATTGGCTGCTGCCCATTAAGATAGTGAGACCTGCGTTTTACAATTGTAAGATGTTTTATTCAAGGACAGAACATAATTAAGGTTTTTAATGTTAGGAAGTGACTTAGTTTTTCTACCAAAAAAAATTCCTCTCAAATAATGGAACCCTCAGAAAATGAATAGTTATTTGTGTGTAACTCTTCTGACTTGTTGACATTACTGTAAAATTATCCACATAATTCTCAATGTAGACATACCTGGCATTAGGAATAAAGATAATTTAAACTTAATTTTTATGAATCATTTAGGAAACTGCTGGCTTTTCACTGCCTATAGATTGATTCTGTTATTTTTAACTCTTCTTTGAACCATGGGGTCTCAACTAGGGGACATTTGTCAATGCCTGACATTTTTGATTGCCACAATGTAGGGAATGTTTCTGGTTTCTAGTGGTTAGGCTCTGACATACTACGATCCTACAATATGCAGGATATTGTGCATATATCCAGGCAAAACTAACGATAATTAATTATCCCCCAATAATGAATTATCTGGCCCCAAATTTCAACAGTTGCCATGACTGAGAAATGTTTAGACTACATTCTATGTAGAACTTTTAAAATTCTTCCTCAGCTGGCAGGGCTTCTTCTAGGTTTGTTGCATGTTGTTAATTCTTAATCCCTTCTGGATCTCATTACAGGTTGGCATTGTGGGAAGAACAGGAGCTGGAAAGAGTTCTGTTTTTTCTGCAGTTTTTCGATTGTCAGAACCCAAAGGCGACCTTCGGGTTGATCGTTGTCGGATAGGACGAGCTGGACTTCACAATTTAAGGAAGAAAATGTCAATCATATTACAGGTTTGCACATCAGAGCATTCTCACATGTTCTTTTTATAAGGCACCTAAGTTTGATTGATTTTAATTTGATTTTTGTTTGTTTTCAAATTGGATGAAAATGTTAATCCTTTTGCCCCCAGTAGAGCATATTTTTAGCAGCAGGTATTTTCAACAGATATTCTCATCACATACAAGATTTTGTTTTAATTATTTTATATTTAAATATAGTTGATGTACAGTGTTGTGTTAGTTTCTGGTGTATAGCAAAGTGACTCAGTTGATTTAGTTGATATATCTGTATATGTATATACATGCATATACTTTTTCATATTCGTTTCCATTATGATTTATTTCAGTTTTCAGCTCAGTTCAGTCACCCAGTCATGTCCAACTCTTTGTGACCCTATGGACTGCCACATGCCAGGCTTCCCTGTCCATCACCAACTCCCAGAGCTTGCTTAAACTCATATCCATCGAGTCGGTGATGCCATCCACCCAACTCATTTTCGGTCATCCCTTCGCTTCCTGCCTTCAATCTTTCCCAGTCTCACATCCATACATGACTACTGGAAAAACCATAGCTTTGACTATACAGACCTTTGTTGGCAAAGCAATGTCTCTGCTTTTTAATATGCTGTCTAGGTTGGTCATAACTTTTCTTCAAAGGAGCAAGCGTCTTTTAATTTCATGGCTGCAGTCACTATCTGCAGTGATTTTGGAGCCCCAAAAGATAAAATTTGTCACTGTTTCATTTCCCTGTCTGTTTGGGGACTAGATGCCATGATCTTAGTTTTCTGAATGTTGAGTTTTAAGTCAACTTTGTCACTCTCCTCTTTCACTTTCATCAAAAGGCTTTTTAGTTCCTCTTCAATTTCTGCCATAAGGGTGGTGTCATCTGCATATCTGAGGTGACTGATATTTCTCCTGGAAATGTTGATTCCAGCTTATGCTTCATCCAACCCTGCATTTTGCATGATGTATTCTGCATATAAGTTATATAAATAGGGTGACAATATACAGCCTTGACGTACTCCTTTCCTGATTTAGAACCAGTCTTTATTTTCCATGTCCAGTTCTAACTGTGGCAAATAGATGGGGAAACAGTGGAAACAGTGACTGACTTTATTATTTGGGGCTCCAAAATCACTGTAGATGGTGATTGCAGCCATGAAATTAAAAGATGCTTACTCCTTAGAAGGAAAGTTATGACCAACCTAGACAGCATATTAAAAAGCAGAGACATTACTTTGTCAATAAAGGTCCAAAATTGTCAATACTAGTCAAGGCCATGGAGAAGACAATGGCACCCTACTCCAGTACTCTTGCCTGGAAAACCCCATGGATGGAGGAGCCTGGAAGGCTGCAGTCCATGGGGTCGCTGAGGGTCGGACACGACTGAGCGACTTCACTTTCACTTTTCACTTTCATGCACTGGAGAAGGAAATGGCAATCCACTCCAGTGTTCTTGCCTGGAGAATCCCAGGAATGGGGGAGCCTGGTGGGCTGCCGTCTGTGGGGTCGCACAGAGTCGGACATGACTGAAGTGACTTAGCAGTAGCAGTAGCAGCAGTCAAGGCTATGGTTTTTCCAGTAGTCATGTATGGATGTGAGAGTTAGACTATAAAGAAAGCTGAGCACAGAAGAATTGATGCTTTTGAACTGTGGTGTTGGAGAAAACTCTTGAGAGTCCCTTGGACTGCAAGGTCCAACCAGTGCATCCTAAAGGAGATCAGTCCTGGGTGTTCATTGGAAGGACTGATGACCCAGAGGTATGGTATGGGGAGGGAGGTGGGAGAGGGGTTCAGGACGGGGAACACGTGTACACGTGTGGAGGATTAATGTTGATGTATGGCAAAACCAATACAATATTGTAATTAGCCTCCAATTAAATAAATTTATATTAAAGAAAAGAAACTGAAACTCCAATATTTTGGCCACCAGATGAGAAGATCTGAGTCTTTTGAAAAGACCCCGATGTTTGGAAAGTTTGAAGGGAGGATGAGAAGGGGACGACAGAGGATGAGATGGTTGGATGACATCACCTACTCAATGGACATGAGTTTGGGTAAACTCTGGAAGTTGGTGATGGACAGGGAGGCCTGGCATGTTGCGGTTCATGGGGTCACAAAGAGTCGGACACGAGTGAGCGACTGAATTAATACTGGGTATTAGATTCATAACTTAGTGATTATAGTAGGAAATAATAGATGATCAAAACCATGCACAGGAAAAAGAAATACACAAAAGCAAAATAGTTGTCAGAGGAGGCCTTACAAATAACTGAGAAAAGAAGAGAAGCTAAAGGCAAAGGAGAAAAGGAAAGATATACCCATTTGATTGCAGAGTTCCAGAGGTTAGCAAGGAGAGATAAGAGAGCCTTTTTAAGAACACAGTGCAAAGAAATAGAGGAAAACAACAGAATGGGAAAGACTAGATATCTCTTCAAGAAAATGAGAGATATCAAGGGAATATTTCATGAAAAGATAGGCACAATAAAGGACAGAAATGGTATGGACCTAACAGAAGCAAAAGATAGTAAGAAGAGGTGGCAAAAATACACAGAAGAATGGACCTAATAGAAGCAAAAGATATTAAGAAGAGGTGGCAAGAATACACAGAAGAACTATACAAAAAAGACCTTAATGACCTGGATAATTGTGATGGTATAATCACTCACCTAGAGCCAGACATCCTGAAGTGTGAAGTCAAGTGGGCCTTAGGAAGAATCACTATGAAAAAAAGTAGTGGAGGTGATGGAATTCCAGCTGAGCTATATCAAAGCCTCAAAGATGATGCTGTAAAAGCGCGGCACTCAATATGCCAGCAAATTTGGAAACTCAGCAGTGGCCACAGGACTGGAAAAGGTCAGTTTCCATTCCAATCACAAAGAAGGGCAATGCCAAGAAATGTTCAAACTAATGCACAATTTTACTCGTTTCACATGCTAGCAAAATAATGCTCAAAACCCTTCAAGATAGGCTTCAACAGTACGTGAACCAAAACCTTCTATATGTCCAAGCTGGATTTAGAAAAGGCGAGTAACCAGAGATCAAATTGCTAACATCCATTGGATCATAGAGAAAGCAAGAGAATTCCAGGGAAACATCTGCTTCACTGACGATACTAAAGACTGTGTAGATCACAACAAACTGTGGAAAATTCTTAAGGAGATGGGAATGCCAGGCCACCTTACCTGCCACCTGAGAAACCTATATGCAGGTCCAGAAGCAACAGTTAGAACTGGGCATGGAACAACAGACTGGTTCCAAATAGGAAAAGGAGTATGTCAAGGTTATATATTGTCACCCTGCTTATTTAACTTATATACAGGGTACATCATGTGAAATGCCAGACTGGATGAAGCACAAGCTGACATCAAGATTGCTAGGAGAAATATCAATAACCTCTGATATGCAGGTGACACCACCCTTATGGTAGAAAGCAAAGAGGAACTAAAGAGCCTCTTGATGAAGCCAAGAGTGAAAGTGAAAGAGGAGAGTGAAAAAGCTGGCTTAAAACTCAACATTCAAAAAACAAAGATCATGGCATCTGGTCCCATCACTTCATGGCAAATAGATAGGGAAACAATGGAAAAAGTGACAGACTTTAGTTTTTTGGGCTCCAAAATCACTGCAGATGGTGACTGCAGCCATGAAATTAAAAGAAGTGTGCTCCTTGGAAGAAAAGCTATGACTAACCTAGACAGCATATTAAAAAGCAGAGACATTACTTTGTCTACAAAGGTCTGTGTAGTCAAAGCTCTAATTTCTCCAGTAGTCATGTATGGATGTGAGAGCTGGCAGCAAAAAACTCTGAGCACCAAATAACTAATGCCTTCCAACTGTGGAGGTAGAGAAGACTGTTGAGAGTCCCTTGAACAGCAAGGAGATCAAAGCAGTCAATCCCAAAGGCAATTGGTCCTGAATATTCATTGGAAGGCCTAATGCTGAAGCTGAAGCTACAGTACTTTGGCCACTGAATGCGAAGAGCTGACTCATTGGAAAAGACCCTGATGCTGAGAAAGATTGAAGACAGGAGGAGAAGGAGACAACAGAGGATGAGATGGTTGGATAACATCACCGACTCAGTGGAGTTTGAGCAAACTCTGGGAGCTGGTGAAGGACAGGGAAAGATGGCATGCTGCAGTCCATGGGGTGGCAGAATCAGACGTGACTGCATGACTGAAGAATAACAAGAGAAAAATGAAGTTAAATTCCCAAGATTTATGTTTTGATTGTACCCATCTCTGAAATGGGCCAGATGAAATTAGTTTTAGAAATAATTAGCATGTCTGCAAATTACTTTTATGTCCATGGATGAAAGTATCTATAAATGTGTCCTGTTAATGCTTCTTGATAAGAAAAGGTTGTGTGCTTGTGTATGTAAAAGTACTCCCTATATAAAGATATAACACTGGATGATTCTTGGCTCTGCATGTAATGTTTTGGAGTACATCTGAGCAAAGACTAAACATCCCTTGACATCACCAGGTTTTGAATTTGCTCTATCAGTTTCCATTCTACCTTTGTGCCTGCTTTATGTACACACTCCAGAGAGTTTGCTTACAAAACATTATTAAGCTTTGTATCCATGTAGATAATAATCGCTAACCATTGTAAACACAAAACCTTTATTTGTTTTTGTTTCACTTTATATGCACTTTATATTCACTCCAACGCACAGTATTGGTTGACTCAAGAGAGAGAATCTGAAGAGATCCTGCAACGTGTAAAAGGCCCAAGGAAGTCATTCAGGAGGCAGCCAGTGATCGAATGTTTAAGAGTGGAGACCAAGTATCAACATGACCCACATTTTTATTTCTACTCTGCCTCATCTGACTATGGGGCCTTGGTGAAGTCATTCAGCTTCTAAGGTTCATAGTCCTGGTCCTTAAACTAGTTCTAGAAATTATTGCTGCACAGATTTGTTGTGAAGATATAACTGGATAAGAAAACAGTTGTGGCCCATTTCTAGTTCTTAGGAATCCTCAGTCAGTAGTAGCTATTACTATCCTTAAGGATCAGGGCATTGACCTTTCCAATAACTTCTAGTTAAGTAGAAAGAGTAACACATTCTGGACTGATTTTGCTGTTTAATTTCTGTTTATATTTTTGTGGTTTTGGGTGATTTTCTTTACCTGTATTTTTTATATTGTAAAGCACATTGTTTATATAAATTTAAAGAGTGAGAGGAAAACAGATTAGCAAATTAGGAGTTTTAAGGAAAGGCAAGACAGAAAACTCTGTCTTTCCAATACGAAACAACAGGAGAGAATATCACTTCCTTTTTATCTTTTGATATCTGGCGCCCGTCCCATAACATTCTTTCCAGCCCCGGACTCTGTACCCACTCATACTTTCCAGCCCTCCATGAAGATTTCTGGCATTTTTTTGCCCTCCCCACATTCTTGACTATTTTCTTCCTCTCCTTGAGGACAGGGCCTCTGTGTCTCATTTCTGTTTCTCTAGTGTTTGTTGAAGGCCCTGACAAGTTACACAGGTTTTAATAATAATCCCTAACATTTGTGGAATCCTTAGCTCTGGGAGTTGGTGATGGACAGGGAAGCCTGGTGTGATGCAGTCCATGGAGTCACAAAGAGTTGAACATGACTGAGTGACTGAACTGAACTGTACTGAACTAACATGTTTTAACATGTTCCCTGGTTCTCGGTTGGTAAATAATCTGCCTGCAGTGTGGGAGACCTGGATTCTGTCCCTGGGTTGGGAAGATCCCCTGGAGAAGGGAAAGGCTACTTACTCCTGTATTCTGATCTGGAGAATTCCATGGACTGTATAGTCCATGGGGTCACAAAGAGTTGGATACAACTGAATGATTTTCACTTTAACATGTTTTACCCTCTTACCATCTCCCACTTTTTGCTCACAAGAATTCTATGGTTATCCTCATCTTACAGATTTTAAAACTGGGGTAATAGAAACTTAACTTACCATGGGGCAAAGCCTGGACTTTAATTTAGAGAGATTCCCAACTCCAGAATCCAGCAGGAGAAAATCTGATACTGTGTTTACTTGAAGTTACTTGTCTCAGAGCAGAAAACTTAGAATCCTCTTTCCCCAAACAAATAGGAAGCAGTGATGCTTGTTTTCTCAACACGTTGATTTAGGAGTCCTAGGAAGCTGAGCTCAGGCTCTGCCAAGGGGGAGCCTAGTGCTGTTTCTTTGAGTTGCCCCACTTAGGTGATCCAGGTCTGCATCAACTTCCCTGACGCCCTCTGCCCCGTGATCTTGTGAGCAGCAGCAGCTTCCAGGGTGGTCTCTCTCTCCCCCATCACTATTGACCCCACCATGAACAGGTCAGAAATGGGGAGATGTGATAGCAACAAGGACTTGCCTAGGAACCAGAGGCAGGGGAGTGGTGACATAGACCATCAGTCCTGGAGTCCTAGGGGGAACTTTCAAAGACAAATACTATATAATCTTAGGAAGGTACTCCTCAATTTGTGTTCAAAATTTCAGGAAAAAGCAAAATACGAAAGTACTTCCTAGATAATTTCCTTAAGTGGAACAGGTATCTGAAGTCTGTGCATCCTTTGTGCTCAGAATGTGAAGTAGTTAAGTATATTCCCCAGAAAGAACACCAAGGTGAGATTATATTCAGGGAGTAGCTGCTTATCTGAAAGGACCTGGAAAATGAATTTCAAAACTTCTTTAGATGATACTCTACACATAGAACCCTTTATTCTATTGGTACAAAGAAGATGTTTTCAATTGAAGAGAGATTGCATGTGAATTCAATATTTATGATTGTAGTCTAAAGGTTGGCACAGATCAACAGCATCTTTATCATGGTTAAATAGATTCATTTTTATATTTGGTAGTTTTTTTTCTTTTAAATCAAAGCAAAAGCTAAGTATTTTTTACACAGCCCATTCTGCTCTTTGGTATTTCCATTCTCTGAGTTTTTTTCAGTTGTTGAAGAAGGTGAACCAGAGCTGTTCTGACTTCTCTGATATATTCTTGATATGCTTCAGTGGAGGGCAGTTTCTTGCTTTGGGACTGAAATGATGAGGATAAAGATTGTGCTTTATCTGCCTTGTTTGTAATCCCTTGTATGGTTTTTGTATTGGTCCTGGAAAACCAGGAAAGAAAACCTGGTTTTCTTTCTGTTTTTTGTTTTTGGTAAGAACAAATCTCAAAGAGAGAAGAGGTAGATGTGCTGTTACTAGTAAAGAAATACAACTAGATTCTAGCCTAATGCAATTTGCCCTTTGTTTCCAACACTGAAATCTTAGTTAAAAATCCCTGGAACTGTTCTCTGGAGCTCTTGAGGACTTTACAAGGCTTAAATTCCTTATCCTTTGTTAGTTAACAGTGTGCTTTTCTTCTGAATATGGAAGTTCATTGAGAGGCTAAGGGATTAAAAATGAAAGGTGATTGGGGGAAACCAAGGTTTAAAGTGACGTTAGGTTATCCTCTTTTGCTTGAAACAGGGAGATGAGCTGCTTCTTAAGAAAGGTCCCCAGATTAGAAATGAGAACATAGCCCTTAGGATTTGGGGAAATGCCGGAATCCAGCTCCAGCAGCCAGGGATTCAACCTGAAGAGATGAACGGTGTTGGCGATGAGACAGCCTCTCAGTTTTCTTGGACTGCCAATTTATTTCAAGTTTAAGATTTTCTTTTATACTTTTACAAAAGCATTAGGTCAGAGGTTTGACATTTTCAGTTCCCCCTCACCCAGATTTATTATGTCCATAAATCATTGTTGCTCTTCAAACAGAGTTCCTGCTTCAGTGATTCTCTCAGAATCAGCTTTACCATCTATTATCTACTTCCTCTAATGTGCCTATGGTTAACTTGTGATTACTTTGTAACTCGTGCTACATTCCTCAGTTTACTACTTATCTTCCTAAATCTTGTTTGCTCCTAACATCCTGAGCTCACTATCTCTTAAAAAGGCTTCTAGCTATAGTATCTATAAAATTCCTAACCTCTATAAGCTATAGTAAAATATGCTAACATTACAACATTCCTTAAATCTTTAACTTCTATTTTAATTATTTCTGGGCCCTAAATTCAGGAAACTCCTTTGCCATAAACATTTTCCTCACAAATAGACTTCAGATAGCAATCCCTCCCATGGTCACAAGCTGCAGCCTATGTGCTCATTCTGGAACACTCTTTTGTAAAAGTCCTTAAACAAATGTCAATTATTAACTTTATGAATTATTTTCTGAGCACAGCTGCAGAAGGCTTTGTGCCTTTTCATGCTGCTCTCAAGAACAATAAGCACCTTATTATTCCTTTTCAGTCAACTTAGCTGAGGAGAGGAAAAAACAAGTCAGAATTACAAGACCTAACTCCTTCATCCCAGGTCCGTGCCTGCGGGACAAGGAAAGGGAGTTGGGGCTATGCCTCCATTTTGTCAGTAATGCCTAAAGTGGCAGGGAAACATCAGCAGTAGCTACTCTTTGTATACTTTAGCTGAGGGCAGGTTCTTGCTTTGGGATTGAAATGAGGATAAAGATTGTGCTTTACCTGCCTCGTTTGTAACCACTTGTATGGTTTTTGTCTTGATCCTGGGTCATTTTAAGCTTCAGTTAGTGGGTAGGGTTTTTTTTCAACATAGTTTATAGTCTTTCTTCCAGCAGCATATACAAAGGTCCAGTAAGACTGCAGTTTTCAGTCTGCAGTTGTGTTGAAGGTTTATCAATATATTGCCCTAAATGCTCTGATTCAGAGTGGCTATTTTTGGGTCACACACCTAAAATGACCTTGTGTTATGTTTATAACAAAGGAAAAATCAATACTGAATATGACCCAATGAATTACATTTTTAAAAATATAATCTTTATACCATGATGAAAAAATAGTTCGGAAACTAAGGTTTCACTTAAATTGTTACATTGAATAAGCATGTTTTCCTGACTGTTGTGCCAGGCAACTCTTATTCATTGAGGTTTATTTGTACTTTCAGAAAAAATATACATGGGCCAATAAATGTAGTGTATATTTACGTGAGGGTTGTATGTCCTACTATTGCAGGAAGGTGAACCCCTTCCAGGGCCTGAAACTGGGCTCTTGTCTAACACTCGGAAATGAATTGTCCGAGGAGACACATGTGCTGACAAAACAAGAGATTTTATTGGGAAAGGGCGCCTGGGTGGAGAGCAGTAAGGTAAGGGAACCCAGGAGAACTGCTCTGCTATGTGGCTTGCAGTCTCGGGTTTTATGGTGATGGGGGATTAGTTTCCGGGTTGTATTTAGCCAATCATTCTGACTCAGAGTCCTTCCTGGTGGTGCACGCCTTGTTCAGCCAAGATGGATGCTAGAGAGAAGAATTCTGGGAGGTGGTCAGACATGTGGTGTCTCTTTTTGACTTTTCCTGAATTTGTCCATTTGGTGGTGGCTTATTAGTTCCATGTTCCTTACCAGGACCTCATACAGATGGTTACTATGGTGCCCAGCCAGGGTAGGTGGTTTCAGTCAGTGTGCTTCCCCTAACACTACCATAAATCTCTACACTGCCGTGTCCTTCAGTGTAAACATTTGTACACTTATTTATAAAATTAGTTTATTTATATGATTACTTAGGTACTTTAAATAATATCTACTGAGAAATGATCATTGGGAATTAATTCGCAGGTGCTCCAGTGGTTAGAACTCTGTGCTCTCACTGCTGTGGCCCTGGTTCAATCCCTGATTGGGAAACTAGGTTCCCACAAGCTGCATGGTACCACCAACAGAAACAAAAAAGAACATTAATTTGACCCTTATCTGCCCTTGCAGTATGTGTCTACTGTGAGCAGTTTTACTAGCTTTTATCTGGTAAGTGATGAAAGAAGAATGAGTAGAAACCAAAGTGAACACCACGCATAAAACACATTCACATATTCAAATAAATATTGTTCACAAATGGCCTGCTGATTTCAAGCAAAATAGAGCTTCAATCAGTTACTATTTTTATAAATCATTCTTTTCATTCAACACGTTTTCATTAAAGTTTTGTTGATTTTTGAGATATACATTTGGCATGTCACAACAAAGAGAAATATTCTTCCATCTAATAATGCTAAGTAAGCCCACATAATTGCCAAATATATCCTTTTAGACTGACAGTGTAGACTTAAGTGAGAACATGTATTGCAATGGGAAACTGCTGAAGCAGTTTTTTGTTTGTTTGTTTGTTTGTTTGTTTTGAAATGTGTGCCAATCAGCAGTGGTTTGGTGATAATTAGCAGAATGTATTTAAGGCCTACAGAGTGTCTAGAGGCTCTGTTTAAAGCTCAGCATGAAGTAGCTGCAGATGCTGGTAAGGGGCTCAGAAGTGAGGGACTCCCCCTGCTGCAAAGAATCCAGTTTTAGTCTCCTAGTCTTTGATGAGCTTCGTCTGCTTCAAGGAGTTTCCTAAAGAGAAGGTGAGGGAGGTGACAATAGAGAGAGACCCTGATTACAAAATAGACCTGATTATAAAATAGACCCTGACTACAAACTAGACCCTGATTGAACTTTTTTTAAAGTCTTTATTAAATTTGTTGCTATAATATTTCTGCCTTATTTTCCTGTTTTTGGCCACAAGGCAGATGGAATCTTAGCTCCCTTACCAGGGATCAAACCTGCAACCTCTTCATTGGAAGGTGAAGTCTTAACCACAGGACCACCAGGGAAGTCCCCCTGATTGACCTTTGAGTGGGGTCTTTATGTCTGTTCTCTTGAACCACCAAATGTATTAATGTGTTGTTGTTGTTCAGTCACTCAGTCATGTCCAGCTCTTTGTGACCCCATGGGCTGTAGTGGGCCAGACTCCTTTGTCCATGAGATTTCCCAAGCAAGAATACAAGAATACTGCCATTTCCTTCTCCAGGGGATCTTCCCAACCCAGGAATCAAATGCTCTCCTGTACTGGAAGGTGAATTCTTTACCACTGAGCAACCAACCTTTTAAAAAACAAAGCAATTTAATATTTTTCATAAATTAGCTTAGGTAACACCTCTCTCGGAGAAGGCAATGGCATCCCACTCCAGTACTCTTGCCTAGAAAATTCCATGGACAGAGGAGCCTGGTGGGCTGCAGTCCATGGGGTCACGAAGAGTCGGACACGACTGAGCGACTTCACTTTCCCTTTTCACTTTCATGCATTGGAGAAGGAAATGGAAACCCACTCCAGTGTTCTTGCCTGGAGAATCCCAGGGACGGGGGAGCCTGGCAGGCTGCCGTCTCTGGGGTTGCACAGAGTCTGACACGACTGAAGCGACTTAGCAGCAGCAACACCTCTCTAGAGTGTGCTTTGAAAACCAGATGGCACTTTATCAAACCCTAGACCTCTTATGGGATGTGAATTTGCCCTTTGAAAGGAGCCTGAAGGAAAAAATGTTCAGGTCACATAAGCTATGATGGGCAAACAAACATTCCTGTAGTTATAATCAAAAAGGCCTGGTCTCTCTTCTCCTGACTGGGCTCAAAGCTGGTTCCTTTAGGTGACCTCTTTCAGTCCCTTTATCTCCTCAAACACTAGTTCTCAAAGAGTCTCTCATCTTGAGCCCAGAGCAGAATACTGTCCATAGTTTAGGTTCCTGGGGGAAAGTAGAGGAGAGTCAGAAAAGAGGGATGAATATTGGGCACCAGCCTCCCCTTGCTTGGCCATGTCATTTGTGTAAACCTCATGGAAATAGCTAAAAGAAGAGAAATCATCTGGCTTGTTACAATCTTAGAGTTGAAAATTAGAAAGAGTAACAACTTGTTGTTTTTTAAATCTGAGGCAGAATGGTATTTTACTCTGATCAGGAACTCTTAGCATGCTTAGACGGTTGTTTATACTTTGACCCTAAATTCAAGTTTTAAAGAAACCTTACATTTGGTCTCAGGATTTTTCAGTTCAAGTCACTAATTTTGACATGTCACATGGCCACTGATTTTCATTGCTTTTTGGTGTATATCAGCCACTTAATCAACCTTCTGTAAATGAAGGTTAAAGTTAAATGTCTTTTTAATCTTAGATTTTGCTTAGGGATGCATCTTTTTTTGGGCAGCACACCGTATGTTTTCTGCATCCATTTCTCTCTCACCATACTTGAAACAAAGACAACAGGGAAGGAAGGTAGAGGAGGCTGTGTCATTCTTTTTCATGGCTGGGGAAAAGAAGTCTGTCTTCTTCATGTTTCTTCTCAGGCTTTTATGAAGTGAGGAGGAACAGTGCAGTTTGAGGCTGGTGATTGTGAGCAGTTACAGGCACTTGTGGAAGAGTCAGATTTCCTCTTGTTCTCACACCCCCTTGTTCTGTGCCATTCACTGAAAGGAGCCAATTGCACTCTTCTCTGTTGCTCGTATTCTGTGGCCTGGCTTATTAGAGCCCTCCAGAAGAAAAGTTAAATGGCTTACATGAGCTTATGTATAACATTCTCTCCTGAAACCCAGAAAGATATTTTATTTCCAGAGTAATTTACTGATGGCTCCTCCTAAAGTAGATGAATAGGAAGAACTATTTACATTAAAATAATTTTATTAAAAAAAAATAATAATTTTATTATGACACAGGTCACAATAGGTTTCAGGTCATCCTGACCTTGCAGTTAGTAATGAGGTTCTGTGAGGCAGGTCATCTGACACATAGGTGAGAGAAGTGGGGACCAGCTGATGCAGACTCAAAGGTGATCTCTACATGGACAGAGGAGCCTTCATTTCAGTTCAGTTGCTCAGTTGTGTCTGCCTCTTTGAGACCCCATGGACTGCAGCACACCAGGCTTCCCTGTCCATCACCAACTTCTGAAGCTTGCTCAAACTCATGTCCATCGAGCTGGTGATGCCATCCAACCATCTCATCCTCTGTCATCTCCTTCTCCTCTTGCCTTCAATCTTTCCCAGCTCTTTTCCCAGATCATTTCCAAGGAGTTCTTCTCATCAGGTGGCCAAAGTATTGGTTTCAGCTTCAGCATCGGTACTTCCAATGAACATTCAGGACTGATTTCCCTTAGGATGGACTGGTTTGATCTCCTTGCAGTCCAAAGGACTCTCAAGAGTCTTCTCTAACACCACAGTTCAAAAGCATCAATTCTTCAGCCCTAAGAGAAGACTTGTTGCTGCTGCTGCTGCTAAGTCGCTTCAGTCGTGTCTGACTCTGTGCGATCCCATTGACGGCAGCCCACCAGGCTCCCCTGTCCCTGGGATTCTCCAGGCAAGAACACTGGAATGGGTTGCCATTTCCTTTTCCAAAGCATGAAAGTGAAAAGTGAAAGTGAAGGCACTCAGTCGTGTCTGACTCTGTGAGATCCCATCGACGGCAGCCCACCAGGCTCCCCCGTCCATGGGATTTTCCAGGCAAGAACACTGGAGTGGGGTGCCATTGCCTTCTACTAAGAGAAGCCTTAGGCCCCAGTAATTGACATTCTCTTTGCATGTGTGGAGATGTTTCATTCACAGATGTGGAAAGATTCCTGATCCTGGGAAGACTGTTTTACCAGTAGAGAAAATAGCCTGATCTTTATTCTTCAGTGCCAATGTGAAACTATTTAATAGTTCTGCTTTGAGACACAAACCTGAAAGGTTATGGCTGTGAGCTGTGAACGGTGCCAGTATTCTTGGTCTCCAGAGGAGAGAATTTCAATCCAGGACCAAAGACGACCACTTTTGACCACTCTGAGCTTTTGTGTAGCAAAGTTGTTTTTTTTTTTAACATAACAGGGATAGAGAAAGCTTCCAGCAAAAGGTGCTGGAAGGGCGGGCCTAGGAGAGTAAGTACCCCCTTGCTAGTATTTAGCAAGGCATTATATATTGTTCAGTTCAGTTCAGTTCAGTCACTCAGTCATGTCTGACTCTTTGCGACCCCATGAATCGCAGCACACCAGGTCTCCCTGTCTATCACCAACTCCCGGAATTCACTCAGACTCACGTCCATCGAGTCAGTGATGCCAACCAGCCATCTCATCCTCTGTCGTCCCCTTCTCCTCCTGCCCCCAATCCCTCCCAGCGTTAGAGTCTTTTCCAATGAGTCAACTCTTTGCATGAGGTGGCCAAAGTACTGGAGTTTCAGCTTTAGCATCATTCTTTCCAAAGAAATCCCAGGGCTGATTTCCTTCAGAATGGACTGGTTGGATCTCCTTGCAGTCCAAAGGACTCTCAAGAGTCTTCTCCAACACCACAGTTCAAAAGCATCAATTCTTTGGTGCTCAGCCTTCTTCACAGTCCAAGTCTCACATCCATACATGACCACAAGAAAAACCATGAGATGCTAATCATAGATAAGAGAAACACAAGGCTGGCTGATAGAACTGCACCAGGCTCCTCTCCAATAACATACATTCTGAGATAGCATCTGCAGGAGGGGAGCAGTCTCTCACTGAAGTATCTCTGGGTGAGATAAATTATATCCATATAGCAGCTGCCATTAGTTTTTAAAGAAAAGCAGGTTTCTAAGAAAGATAGATTGTTTCATTAACATAGCTTAAGACAGGATATTTCCTTGAGCAAGATATACAATTTTGCTGAGCAGATATTAGCTGGAGGTTTGAGAAAGTTTCAGATAGTCCCCATAGCAACACAGGATTTGAGAAATCTCCTGCTATGCCAAGGAATGTGCCTTTTTGCCTTCTCCCCATCTTTGGGGACCCTGACCTCCATACCTGCCTGACTATTAACCCTTTCAAACCTCAACTAATCATGCTCTTGGTATTTCCTAGTATCACACCAGAATTGACAATTTATCTAGTGCTGTTGGTATAAAATTTCTCAAATAATTATATCCTTATTTTTTAAAAAATTAAGCAGGTATTACCAGTGAAGCATTAAAAAAGTCAAATCTTCCTTTCTCTTCTTCAGGTTTTTCTTAAGGTGACACACCTCAGCACTTTCTTTTGTTAGTGTTCAATGGTGCAGAGGATATTTTGCAGCACAGTTTATACAACTGAAAATTATTTTAGAGATACTGTTTTTGTAAATGGGCATTTGCAACCTTATTATTAAAGATTACAGTGAATTTTGATTTTGTTCATTTTAATTCTGTAAGTACTGGAATAAAATGGATAAAGTTGACTGATAACATTTACTATTTTGGGTTATTTAGGAACCTGTTTTATTCACGGGAACAATGAGGAAAAATCTGGATCCTTTTAATGAACATACAGATAAGGAACTGTGGAATGCCTTAGAAGAGGTAATTTATTAAATGTTATTAGTTTGTTAGCATCAGTATATGTGTGTGTACATTTACAGCACTGCAGGCAATTAAAGGGGAGCTGATCCATGTAACTGATTTTGTTTACCTCCTAGCAGAACATTGATGATCTGTGTATTGATTTTTATGAAAAGCAAGAATATAATGCATCATATTTCCACTGTAGCTTTTCCCTTAGAATCCAAAGCAACTAAACACATTACCTTGTCTTTGTGTTGTGTTGTGTTCAGTTCCAAAGCCGTGTTTGACTATTTGGGACTTCATGGACTCCAACATGCTAGGCCTCCCTGTCCTTCACTATCTTCCAAAGTTTGTCCAAGTTCATATCCATTGCATCAATGATGCCATCTAGCCATCTCATTCTCTGATGCCCTCTTCTGCTCTCAGTCTTCCCCAGCATCAGGGACTTTTCTAATGAGTTGGCTGTTTGCATCATGTGCCCAAAATACTGGGGCTTCATCTTCAGCATCAGTCCTTCCAATGAGTATTCAGGGTTGATTTCCCTTAAGATTGACTGGTTTGATCTCCTTGCTGTCCAAGGAGTCTTCTCTAGTACCACAGTTTGAAGACATTGATTCTTTGGTGCTCTACTTTCCTTACAGTCCAGCTCTCACAACCATATGTGACCACTGGGAAGACCATAGCTTTAACTATAGCAGAGCACTAAACTAGATTTTTAAATTGTGGGTTCAAATTCTATTGGTTACCTAGTGAATTTATTACCCTAATTACCCTGTAATATTCATTTTACTCCTCAGATATTAGGGAACATCTACTAAGTAAACACAATAATAGCTTTTCATTATTAACTGAGAGAGAAATGAGATCATACTACTAAAATAGTGTGATGTTTCATAAGTGTTTATAAGGGTAAATAATACAGTTGGAATGTGATAATAATTATATATTGACTGTTATTTTAATCCTGCAGAGTAAATACAAGTAACAGAACCCTGGAGATTTTGTGACATTTTTTATAGTTTTAAGTTCATTTCTAGAAGATGTTCTATTTGTGTAGTGTTTCCCTTTGGACTACTTCTTGGAATCTCCTCACCATTTCATGAAATGGATTTTGAGTGTTAAGATGTTGTTAGTTGGTGTATTTTAATATAAATTATTTTCTGCATTTGCCCCAGTTTTGTAAATTGATTCTAAGCTACCCTTGGCAGAAAATGTATCTCCACTGTTAAACTATAGACAGATTTTAAACCCTCATAGGACTTAGCTCAGTCTTCTGCTTTTAAAAAGTAAGCACTTAATAAATACTTAATGTTTGATTGATCTCTTCAGTTCAGAGAAGCATGGCTTATTTCTCTCAAAACAAAAATGTTTTTTGTTTTATTCCCACAAATCCCAATGACACAGTGTTGTTTTGAATTGGTACTTTTTGTCATTTAGTGTCACCCTTTCAGGGGTAGCTCTCAAATCTGTAGTACACAGATGAATTTGACTGTGAGCAAGCCGACTTGAAGGCCTGGCAATCTCCTGCCAATATTTCTGGTTTCTGAAGGATGTCAGCACTGAGTCTCACACACCCACCCTGCTTTCCAGCAACTGTGAGGATTTTATGCTCTTAAATCAGGTCGATTGCTTCACCTTCTACTTGAGAAGCAGTGGACCTCTGATTTCATTTAAGTCAGTGAGTCTTTCTACAGTGAAATTCTAGAAGAGAAGAGGTAGAGAAGTTAACCATCAAATGTAAAGAAAGATGGAAGGATCCACTTCTACTGGACTCAGAGGAAAGATTTAATGATGAAATTAGTACACACCTTTCAAAAAACTAGAAGTATTGGTAACTTATTTTCCAATTTGTTTCCAAGCCTGAGATCCCTCTTCACAGATCCTCCAGTAGTAAAATTACTATAGACTTTTAGAACACATAGTTCCATGGACAGTGAAGAAACATTAATTGGGAGATAAATCCTTTGAAAAGCTATCTTAGAACTTGGCTTTAGCTTATATTTAATTCATCTGTAGGAGTCAAAATCAAAATAAAATGTAGTGGCCTCTGAATTCTAATAATGATGAAGCACTGGAAGTGGTAGACAATACTAAGATCTACCTTTAAATAAAGTACATTTGGAAATTTCTATAAATAGAAATAAACATGAGTTTATTTCACAAAGTGAAGTTTGTGGTTTCCATATGCCACTTCCAGAAGTGGTCCTATTACTTTAGTGGTATCTCTTAGGGAGGAATCATCCCATCTTTGTATTTCTCTAGGAATTGTTCCTTTATGACTTTTATGTGATATTCTAATTTGTAGAATATCACTAAATCTTTCATTGATAAACATGCAAATGTCATAAAGAAATACTTCCTATAGTAACAGAGTGATGAGATGATTTGTCAGACTAAGAAGTATAACTCAAGCAAAGAGATCAATTTTTAGGTGGATTAACACCCCCCAGTTATTGGTTTATAAGTGATGCCAAACAAATGGAAAATGTGAACCCTAACTCAGAGTCTTCCTGAGAGTAGGAGGCACCACTACGTTTTCTTCAAGAACTTCAGTTAAAAGTAAAAGGAGATTTTTACATTTATTTTTAAATGCTTAGTTTTGTCTACTCCTTCCTCCTCGACTGATTTGGACACTCAGAAGGGAAACAGTTTTATGAATGCTGCCCATCTCATCTTAGTTATTTTTTTCAAGGTATTCTGAAAATAAATTTTTTCATGTAATGATAAATAGCTTACTGTAAATTGAGGAAAATTCATCAGAAATTAATGCTGATTGGGACACCTAAAAGGCAAGGGCAGCTCTACCAATATAACATGAGTAGTGCCTGAAGATGAAGCACTTTATCTCTCAAAGGTTAAGGAATCATGGTAAATAAAACTCTGGAAAAGAAAGGAATATATATATATATATATTTAATATACATACATATATATTTAAAATAGTGACTGATTCACACTGATGTATCAAAGAGACCACTGCAACATTATAAAACAATTATCCTCCAGTTAAAAAAAAACAACAACAACAACAACCAAGAACTCTTGAAAATAATCAGCAGTATGTTGCTTCTGTTAAAAAAGAAAACAGCTTTAATCCTAGAACAGACAACTAAGGATGGTGTGCCTTATGAAAACTGAAGAAATAACCCAGTTATGTTAGATGTTGATAGTATCTCTATTAGGACACAAGTGTGTCTCATCACACAGGAAACCAAGATTCAGAAATCTGGGTGTCAGCAGCCTGTGCATCAGGAATCACGTGATTCAATCCTGGCTGTGGAGACAGCTCATATGTCCATTTCCCAGGACCTTGTATTTAGGTGAACGGGCTCCCCGCTTACTTCCTTTACTGCTGGTCCTGCTCTAGTAAAAGCTCTTCTCCATCTGTTGATTGCATTTCAGTGTCTCTTCCAGCCCACACCAGCCTTTCTTTTTGAAAAGTAGGAAGGTTCTACAAAATATGGAGACCATCTTACATCTCACAATCTCCTGTGAGGAGCATTGGCACCTGGCTAGTAGATACAGTATATGTAGTAGGTTACTCTGAAATCATGATAATAGAAGTGGTTGTCTTATAAATTCAGATTATTACTTTCAGTTTTGCTGTAGCTTATTACTTTCCCAAGCTCAAAAACAATTTCAAGCATTTTATACTGAGATATATAGTTTTCAATAGTAGTATTCTCTCTGTTTTCCTTAAATTATACCGTTTAAAATGCCTTCCACAGTTACATTATGATGTTATGGTATCTTGGAGCCAGTTAATTGTTAGAAGAATATATTTTTTGACACTTCCTTTTAGTAAGAAAATAGTAGTATATATAAATTATCTGTATGGATTTGTTTCCTAATTTATAGGAACAGATGTCACAAGATAAGATGCACTTATAGCTTCATTCATACATCCAACAAATATTTATTGAGAGACCTTTAGACAGGCATAGTTGCAGATTCTAGGATCATCACAGTCATCAAAATTGATAAAGTCTCTACCATTTAGCTTAAACTCTTGTGGAGAAGATGGAAAACCAGTCAATGCACGTGTAATTCTCAGTGCTGATATATGTGTAGAAGAAAATAAAGCAGAACATGAAGAGAGGCCAGCTGACAGCATTATTAATAATGGACAATATCTGTTGATTTCTTTGTATCAACCACTACAAACTCTACACATACTGACTCATTTTATACTCTGACGATGTTAGCAAGTACATACCTTTATTATTTCATCTTCATGTTAGTCTCATTCTCACAGTCTCAGAAAGCAGTGTTTACTGGAAAACATTCTACCTCACAAAAGCCTCAGTCCTTGTAGGCCAAAGTGGAAAACCTGAAGGAAAGTGAAAAAACAAAAAACAAAACAAAACAAAAAAACAGCTTAGTGATGAGATATCATCCAAATTGAGAGCAAGTGTGAGATTATTTCTTTTAAGTTAAGACATCAGTCTTATGAAAGACCAATCTGATGTACAAAGATTACTAATGTCAGCTCAGAAGGAAAAGTGATAAAAGCTTTGCCGCTGTCACACCTTTGATTAGTCCCATCACTGGGTGCAGGTGTATGAATTTGTTTCATAGATAGAATACTAAGTCCTCTTCCTTGTAATGGAGGAAAGGGGGTGACTAAGCTGACATCTTCCATTTTATAATTTTCACCACGAGCACTTGCATCACAATCCAAATCTTACCCTTTAGATTCTGTAAATATCAATACCATACTTAATCCTAAATCAGAATTCCCTCTTTCTGAGCTTGAACTCCATCAGCATCATAATTCAGGATCATGTTCATAGAACTACTCCAGCATTTAGGATACCACGAAAATGTTGCCCTTTCACCCCTAGTGTTTTGTTATTTGACACTGTAATTCTGGGTCCCTGCTCACTGGCCATCACTCATCAATCTGTTGGTCTCTTAATCTGAAGTATATTTACTTTTTGTTCTTTAACTTCAAGCATAGTATGGGTTTGGTTCTTATCCCATAATATTTCTCTAAAACAAATATTCGTTGAAATGACTCCTACCAACCAGTGACTTTCAGATTATCTCTGGCAGTTAAAAGTTTGTTTTATTTAATCTTATGATTACAATTTAAAAAGATTTTTTATTGAAGGATAATTGCTTTACAGAATTTTGTGGTTTTCTGTCATACATCTACAAGAATCAGCCATAGGTACACTCATGTCCCCTCCCTCTTGAACCTCTCTCCCATGTCCCTCCCCAACCCACCCTTCAGCCTGTTCCAGAGCCCCTTTTTGAAGTCCCTGAGCCATATGGCAAATTCCCATTGGCTATCTATTTTACATATGGTATTGTAAACTTCTATGTTACTCTCTCCATACATCTCCCCTTCTCCTTCTTCTCCTCCCCACATGTCCATAGATCTGGTCTGTTCTCTATGTCTGTTTCTCTGAAACTGGAACCTATTACACAGAATGATTGCAATTTGTTCAGAGTAGATTAATATAAACAACACCCATACCCATGGTCTGGGGGAAATAAGATGTTATGTTGTGTTCTGTTTTTCCTGAGTTTTCTCACTGCAAAACATTTATGATATTGAAGAAAATCCAGTTGACAGGTAAAACAGATATGGGATTAAATTTGGGAAGGAACCAAAGCCAAAGTAGGCTCCAGGTTTAATAATATATGAGGTACAGTTTGTCATTGTTTGAATTTGTGTTTTTTTAAACGTTTAGTTCTTCCAAAATGGTAAAGTACTGATAAGATTATATCTTTAGAGAACCATACTTCCTACAATAATTTTGTTAAAAAAATTTTTCCCTTAGTGTACTAACACCTAGGCAAAATATACTTTGGGAAAACTGTAAAGATCCTTTTAACTTTTCTGTTTAGATCAGATTGGGAGAAGTAGCTTCATTTCTTGAGAGACTTCCTTAACTAATCCCTGGTGGGGTTTCTGGTGGATGTCCTATGGCAGGGATAGGGGACACTGAGATCTTTCTGTCCTGATTGACTCCACCATCTTTCTCAGTGAACACTCCTTGGAAGGAGTTCTCCGCATCAGGTGGCTGTACATGTAAGAGATGTAAGAGATATAAGAAATCCTGAGGATATCAAAACTCTAATGTATGAGGCTTCTCTGCTTCAGCAGAAATTTGTGTAGGAAAATGTTCTTCTTTCTGTATCCACAGGTACAACTTAAAGAAACCATCGAAGGTCTTCCTGGTAAAATGGATACTGCCTTAGCAGAAACAGGATCAAATTTGAGTGTTGGACAGAGACAACTGGTGTGTCTTGCCAGGGTAATTCTCAAGAAAAATCAGATATTGATTATTGACAAAGCCACATCAAATGTGGATCCAAGGTAAGGGGCTGAGGTCCATGATACCTGGAATCTGAATTTTAAATGTGGTAAATGGAAAATTCTCAATGATGCTTAAAAATGTTTTCAAGTGTTCTCTTTGTCCCAAAGATATCTCTTGATAAGATGAATTCTAGAAAACAAAGAAAGAAACTAAAGCATGTTATATGGTACTAATATTGTTAGGAGACTTCCTAAGAGAGCAAAATTCCTAAATGTAGCTTCTGTTAATTTCAAGCTTTCAAGGGAAGAATATTTCCCATTGCTTTATGAACAATGGTAAATTTGTAAGTAGACTTTTATACGTAGTTTTTCAGAAACAAGATTAAGTCATAAAGCATGGATTTTAAAAAAACATCATTATTATATATGATATTTTTAAGTCTTAAGTCTGGTTTTCCTGTCTTTACTAACTAAACTGAACTTCTTTGATTCCAGAACTGATGAGTTAATAAAAAAGCAATCCATGAGAAATTTGCCCAGTGCACTGTGGTAACCATCACACACAGACTGAGCACCATTACTGACAGTGACATGATAATGGTAAGAGCCTTACCTGTGGAATTTCAGTTATTTCCATTTTCGTTCAATTTTGCAATATATCCTTCTTTGTGAAACGTTATAGCAACCTCTAATAAGTTAACTTTCTCTTAATTTTTCTCCATTCCTGAGAATAACTTGAGTACTTACTTATACCTTCAGAATGTGCTATTAAATAATATATCCAATAATTTCATATTTTCACATTAAAAATTTATTTACACTGTCATTTTTCTTAAAGATGGCCAACCATGAAAATATTCCAAATCCAAGATAAGTCTCCATATTTCAGAGTAGTAGAACATGGTCATTTTTACTATGCTACAGTTGTTTCATTATTTTTAGATTACCGTAATCAAAAACTGAGACCTTTGGGAATTCCCTGGCTGTCCAGTGATCAGGACTTCATGCCCTCACTGCTAAGGGCCAAGGTTTGATCCCTGGTTGGAGAACTAAGATCCCACAAGCCACATGGCATGGCATATTAAAAAAAAATAATAACCTTTTATTTAGATTACCAGGAGGCTGTTGGCTAAAGTTGAAGAATTTCTTAGCTGTTTCTGTCAGAGGGAATTCTATGAGAAGAAAGGGCCTGGTGAGAAAAACAAAGTATTTTCACAGAAAGCACTTAATAAAGGAAATATGTCACATAGCAATTGGAGGGCTAGAAATGTTAGAAACACTGAGTTAATAATTTTAGCAGGCAGCTACTGTGTCCTAGGACAAATCTCCAGACCCAAGAACTCAAGAGGAGAGGCCCTAAAGAGTTGGTGCTCAGACCTCCATGGAGCTGACACTTCCCAGGTGCTGGTGATACTTGTGAGGGAGCAGGATGGGGCTAGTTCTGCACATGCTAATGGACCCTGAAATCTGGAGTCAGGTCCCACTGCTGAGGTGATGGTGCAGAATTAGCAGAAACTAGACAGTCTGTTTGCTCTGTGAGTCCCTCTAGTGCTCCCTACTGGTGAGTGAGTGAAGTCGCTCAGTCGTGTCCGACTCTTTGAGACCCCATGGACTGTAGCCTACCAGGCTCCTCTGTCCATGGGATGCTCCAGGCAATAGTCCTGGAGTGGATTGCCATTTCCTTCTCCAGGGGATCTTCCCAACCCAGGGCTCAAACCCGGGTCTCCTGCATTGTAGACAGATGCTTTATCTTCTGAGCCACCAGGTAACCTGGTGGCTACTGGTAGGATCTAACAAAGAGCCAGCTGGCCAAGAGTGAAAGTGAAAGTCACTGGGTCATGTCTGACTCTTTGTGACCCCATGGGCTGTACAGTCTATAGACTTCTCTAGGTCAGAATACTGGAGGGGGTAGCTTTTCCCTTCTACAGGGGATTTTCCCAACCCAGGATCGAACCAAGTCTTCTGCATTGCAGGCCGATTCTTTCCAGCTGAGCCACAACGGAAGCCCAAGAATCCTGGAATGGGTAGCCTATCCCTTCTCCAGGGGATCTTCCCGACCCAGGAATTGAACCGAGGTCTCCTGCATTGCAGGTGGATTCTTTACCAAATAAGCTGTCAGGGCAAAGTGTTTCTGAAATGCGATTTGCAAAGAGCCAGCCTTTTCATCACAAGAGTGTAGGAAGAAAGTTAAGTCAGGGCTGAGAGACTGTAGATAAACAACTAGCAAGTCTCTTACACAGTAGATCTGGACTCAGCACACAAAGCAGGCTCTAAGCTTTGGTGTTTGGATATCTGTCTAGTATCTTTCCTGTAACTTTGATCTGTTCTTTCTTCCTCAGAAATTAGTATTTCCTTCCTTAGCTTTGTTTTCCTCCTTCCTCCCTCCTTTCCCCTTTTCTCTCTTTTTTCGACTTCTCTCTCTTTTTATTTTCCCTCTGTTGCTGAATTTCCATAAATCTTAGGATGTGGATTTATAAAATGACAAGGAAAACCATTCCTCAAAGAGACATCTTTGGCTGCAAATAAGCCCTAAGGAATTCAAGTTGTTTTCAAGCGAATTCCCAGCCTGTGGAAACAAGCTAATATTATTCATTTTACAGATGCTAACTACTGTCACAAGATCCTGCAGTATCCAGTGTTGCTGATTAGAGATGAAGTAAATAGATAAGGAAAGCCTGCACAGTGCTTAAGAGGCAGCAGAGTCAACTTTTATTTCAATGGTCTATACTAAATAGGTCAGTCAGTATATACTAAACAGGTAATAATCAGTAATAAATGGTCAGTAATACTCAAACTTCCTTATGTCCAGGGATAATGGAGATGTCTCTTTTGACTTCTTGAGCAGTTCCTGGAATATCACCTCCCTCCCTACTTCCCATGCATTGTCAGGTGGGATCACCAGTGGGGACACTGAGTAGATACCAGACTGTCAGCCTCGAGGCTGTGCCTGTGGCCTCACTCCTGCGAGCTGGCCATACTTAGGAATGAGTTCTGGAGAAGAAAATGACAAAAGTGGGGCATCTTCCACCAAAGGGATGCTCTAGGCTCAAAGCAGTGTGTCTGGTCACCTGAACTGAAACATCTCAGTTAGAAGCAGGCCTCTCCTGCAGAGTTTTATGAGGGACCTGGTGACGTTCAAAGATTTTAGGACAGTGACTTTGAAATGCCAACAACTTTGTTTAGCATCAAGCATCCTTAGTCCTTTGTTTTTGTTCTTGAATGCTAATTGGAAAAGTAACCTTTTACTTCTACTCTTTACCTGTCACTTTGTGATTCTCATGTCCCAGCACTGTATTTTGCAGACTGCCCCCCAAAGGCATACTTCTTACACAAGGAATGATTGATGCTGTGAAATTTCCCTTTTGAAACCCTTTGTCAAGCTTTAGAGGCAGCAACAGAAAGATGACTTGATCTCTGGTGTGAATAAATTCTTTGCTTCTAAATGTACCCTGGAGATGTATTTTTGGGTTTTGGTATTACAACATTCATGGAAGCAGCTTCCTGTTACTACCTAATTCTTATACATGCTGTCACTTTGGAATGTAGCCTCTGTGGTAGCTCAGATGGTAAAGAATCTGCCTGCAAAGCAGGAAACCTGGGTTTGATCCCTGGGTCAGGAAGATTCCCTAAATAAGGGAATGGCAACCCACTCCAGTGTTCTTGTCTGGAAAATCCCATGGACAGAAGAGCCTGGCAGGCTACAGTCCATGGGGTCACAAGGAGTTGGACACCACTGAGCAACTGATACTTTCACTTTGGAATGTATGATTGGTTAAGGAAACAGTGAAAAAGGACAGCATTTGGCAGACCTGTCAGTTGCTTAGTTCTACGTCTTTATCTATCAGTACTTGATCCATAGTTGTAAATGTCTAGTTCACAAGTACCTCCTTAATCAATCATCTTTGTTGCCATTATCAAAATACGTCCATTGTTTTAATGTTTTTATTGTTTTAATGTTTTTATTGTTTAATGTTTTACTTGTTTAATGTTTTACTTACCAGTTTTACTTAAGTTTACTTAAGTTTACTTAAGTTTAATGTTTTACTTACCAGTCAGTTCAGTTCAGTTCAGTTCACTCAGTCATGTCCGACTCTTTGCGATCTCATGGACTGTAGCACGCCAGGCCTCCCTGTCCATCACCAACTCCTGGAGTTTACTCAAAGTCATGTCCATTGAGTCAGTGATGTAACCTCAGATTTTTCCCTCTTTGTCAATATGTTCAACAAGTCCCTAACCTAGTTTTACAAAACAGTTTACAGCCTGGCCCTTCCCCACCTTTCTAGTTTTGTCCCTCTCTGCTCCCCCTCCTTCCTTCACAGCTAAAACCACACTGATGGTCTTTCAGGTCTCCAAATGCAGTCTCTTACAGTGTGTCCTTTCTCAACTCTTGGTGGCTTAGACTAATGTCCCTGCGGTAGAAATGGTGAGATGGCTGGATTTGGGATAGACACTGAAATGGAGCCAAGTGATGGACTGAACGTGGGATCTGAGGGAAGAGAAGGGAAAATACAAGGGTTCTCTTTGGAGCCTGTGATGATGACCTTGTTTTCCATGGTGACCTTGCCCTTCACTGTGGAGCTGACCTTCCTGCTTCTGTTTTGGGAAACCTTCAGTTTAAGGCTCTCTGGTCAGGTCATCAGTGATGTCACAAGGAGATCCCAGTAGGAGATGTAAATCTGGCCACTTGTTTACATCTTGGTCTGACCTGATTGCAGCTGATGACTCCTCTGGTAGGAATAGAAACAAGAGACATGCATCCTCTAGCTTCAGGGCTGGGGAATCATCCTCTGTTCTACACCCACCCCAGGTGTAAACCTTGTATTATTTTCTAGAGCTTTGGATTACCAGTTGACTTTCAATCAGCAAAAACACCATAAGCATTGTTCTTTCTCAAAACTTTGACTTGCAAGGCACCTATTTTTCTTGATTGAATTAGAAATACAGGAATATGGGGGATGGATAAATTAGGAATTTGGGATTAATAGATACACAGTGCTGCTACTGCTACTGCTAAGTCACTTCAGTCATGTTTGACGGTGTGTGATCCCATAGACAGCAGCCCACCAGGCTCCCCCATTCCTGGGATTCTCCAGGCAAGAACACTGGAGTGGGTTGCCTTTTCCTTCTCCAAAGATACACACTACTACATATAAACAACAGGACCTACTCTATAGCACAAGTAACTACTTTCAGTATCTTGTAATAACCTGTAATAGATAAAAATCTGAAAAAATATATAATCTGTCTCTCTATATATTTATATATGTACAACTGAATCACTTTGCTGTATACTTGAAACATTATAAATCAGCTATACTTCAGTTTAAAAAAAAGTAAAAAGAAATATAGGCATATCTTGTTTTACTGCACTTCACAGATATCTACTTTTTTTTTTTTTTTTTTTACACATTGGATGTTTGTCACAACCCTACATCAAGTAAGTCTATTGGTGCTATTTTTTAAAAACAACATTTGCTCACCCCAAGTCTCTGTGTCACATTTTGCTAATTCTCACAATATTTCAAAGTTTTTCACTATAATTAGTTTTTTATGGTGATCTGTGACCAGTGAACTTTAATGTTACTACTATAACTTACTGAAGGCTCAGATGATGTTTAGCATTGTTTAGCAGTAAAATATTTTTAAATTAAGGTCTGCACATTGTTTTTTCTTTCAGTCACAATGCTATTACACACTTGATAGGCTACAGTGTGGTATAAACTTAATTTCTCTATGCTCTGGGAAACCATAAAATTTATGTGACTCTTTATTGTGATATTCACTTCACTGTGGTGTTCTGAAACTGAACCCACAATATCTCCGAGTTTCCTTTCCAGAATGCAAGTGATTATCTGTTCCAAAAGCTTTGAGGACATAAGTTAAGTTAATGACCTGTAAAGCCTAATGCTCTAGAGGGCAGGGAGCCAGCCTAGGGGAGTGACTGGGTAAGTGATAGATACTGATGAAGGGCGTAATCAACAGTGTTGTCCCTAGAGTCATATATTGCCAAATGCTTTTGTTGTTGTGCAGTCACTCAGTTGCATCTAACTGCCAGCCCATGGACTGTAGCACGCCAGGCTTCCCTGTGCTTCACTGTCTCCCACAGTTTGCTCAAACTCATGTACATTGAGTCGGTGATGCCATCCAACCATCTCATCCTCTGTCGTCCCCTTCTCCTGTTGCCCTCAATCTTTTCCAGCATCAGGGGCTTTTCTAATGAGTCAGCTTTTTGCATCAGGTGGCCAAGCAGTGGAGTTTCAGCTTCAGCATCAGTCCTTCCAATGAATATTCAGGGTTGATTTCCTTTAGGATTGACTGATTGGATCTCCTTGCTGTCCAAGGAACTCTCAAGAGTCTTCTCCAGCACCACGGTTTGAAAGCATCAGTTTTTGCACACTCAGTCTTCTTTATGGTCCAACTCTCACATCTGTACATGACTACTGGAAAAACCATAGATTTGACTATACAGACCTTTGTCGGCAAAGTGATGTCTCTGCTTTTGAACACACTGTCTAGATTTGTCATAACTTTTCTTCCAAGGAGCAAGCGTTTCATGGCTGCAAGTCATCATCTGCAGTGATTTTGGAGCCCCAGAATATAAAATCTGTCACTTTTTCCATTGTTTCCCCATCTATTTGCTATGAAGTGATGGGACCAGGTGCCATGATCTTAGTTTTTTGAATGTTGAGTTTTAAGCCAGTTTTTTCATTTTCTTCTTTTACTTTCATCAACAGGTTCTTTGGTTCCTCTTTGCTTTCTGCAGTTAGGGTGGTATCATCTGCATATCTGAGATTATTGATATTTCTCCCAACAATCTTGATTCTAGCTTGAGCTTCATCCAGCCCAGCATTTCGCATGATGTACTCTGCCTATTGGCTAAATAAGCAGGGTGACAATATACAACCTTGAGGTACTCCTTTCCCAATTTGGAACCAGTTTGTTGTTCCATGTCCAGTTCTGACTGTTGCTTCTTGATCTGCATACAGGTTTCTCAGGAGGCAGGTAAGGTATTCTCATTTCTTTAAGAATTTTCCACAGTTTGTTGTGATCCACACAGTCAAAAGCTTTAGTGTAGTCATTGAAGCAGAAGTAGATGTTTTTTTGGAATTCTCTTGCTTTTTCTATGATCTACTGGATATTAGCAATTTGATCTCTGGTTCCTCTGCCTTTTCTAAATCCGGCTTATACATCTTAAATTTCTTGGTTCATGTTGTGTTGAAGCCTAGCTTGGAGGATTTTGGGCATGACCTTGCTGGAATGTTAAATGAGTGCAATTGTGTGGTAGTTTGAACATTCTTTGGCATTCCCCTTCTTTGAAATTGGAATGAAAACTGACCTTTTCCAGTCTGGTGGACACTGCCGAGTTGAGACATGAAAATCAAAACTACAGTGAGATCTCGTACCAGTCAGAATGATGATCATCAAAAAATCTACAAATAAATGCTAGAGAGGGTGTAGAGAAAAGGGAGCCCTCCTACGTTGTGGGTAGAATGTAAATTTGTGCAGACACTATTGAAAAACTGGAGGGATTTTCCTGGTGTCCCAGTGGTAAAGAATCTGCCTTCCAATGTAGAGGACTTGGGTTCAATCCCTAGTCAGGGAACTAAAGTCCCACATGCTCCGGGCGACTAAGCCCACATGCCACAACTACTGAGCTCGTGCATCACAATGAAGATCCCTCATGCCACAGCTAAGACCCAGCACAGCAACAAACAAACAAATGAAGAAAAGCTATGAAGGTTCCATAAGAAGCTAAAAACAGCCCCTGTGTGATCCAACAATTCCACTCCTGGGCATATACCCAGAGAAAAACATGGATACCTGCATCCCAGTGATCACCGAAACACTGTTTACAATACTCAAAACATGGAAGCAACCCAAATGTCAATTGACATATGAATGGATAAAGAAGATGTGATACATATATGCAATGGAATGTTGTGCTGTGCTGTACTTAGTTGCTCAATTGTATCTGACTCTTTGTGACCTCATGGATGGTAGCCTGCCAGTCTCCTCTATCCATGGGGATTTTCCAGGCAAGAATACAGCAGTGGATTTCCATGCCCTCCTTCAGGGGATTTTTCCCGACCCAGAGATCAAACCGTGGTCTCCCGAATTGCAGCTAGATTCTTTACCGTCTGGGCTACCAGAGAAGCCCACGATGGAATATTACTTAGGTATAAAAAAGAATGAAATAATGCCATTTGCAGCAACATGGATGGACCAGGAGATGATCATATTAAATGAAGTAATTCAGACAGAGAAAAACAAATATCATATGATATCGTTTACATGCAGAATTAAAAAAAAAAAAAAGTGATACAAATGAACTTATTTACAAAACAGAAACAAACTCACTAACATCGAGACCAGAGACCAAATTTATGGTTACCCAGGGGAATTGTGCAGGCAGGGATAGATTGAGAGTTTGGGACTGACATGCACATACTGCTATATTTAAAATAGATGGACAACAAGGACCTCCTGTATAGCATAGGAAACTCTGTTCAATGTTCTATGATGACTTGATTGGGAAAAAATTTTGAAAAAGAATGGAAACATGTATATTGATTCACTTTGCTGTAAACCTGAAACTACCACAACATTGTTAATCAACTATATTCTAATGTAATAAAAAATTAAAAGTAAATATACTCCCATATAAAGTAAAAATTAAAAAAAAGAAAATGAATCAAATTATTTTAAAATAGGTCCATTTAATTTTTATGTCTAAGACAGCTACCTAGATAAACACATCTTCATTGAGCTTATGTAACTGACTGACTTATCTCACTTAATGCATTTGTCCTTAACCAGTGGAGAGTGGCAAATGATTTGAGATTGGCATTCCTGGAGAGTTTCTTGGATCAAGGGATTATCACACTAACTTAAATGTGTGGTTCAATTTAGTTCAACTTGGGTTACAGCAAGAATGGGGAAAGAGAGAGATTATAGGAACATTTTCTTATAGATATAAAATGTTAAAAATAATTCAAAATTGTACCTATTTTTCTGTACATAAAATTTAGAGTTGCTTTATGTTCATGTGTTCTGAAATACCTAGAATCTTTGACAAAACTGGTAAGCATAGAGGCTACATTGGTAAAATTCCATTCCTGGCCTTTTTTCAGTCTATGTTCCAGTGCAACTCTTGTGGCTCCTGGCATGAGCCTTGACCACACTGCACTCTGTTCCTGTCAGTGCCCCATCCTCTCTGACTACCCCTTTTCTTTTTCTTCGTTTCCAACATTTGACAATAAAATTCAAGCCTTTATCTTCAACACTGGCTTGTTTGTCTTTCATTTTCCCTTTCATGCTCTCTCTTGCCCACAGCCATCAGGCATGTGGTCCTCCATGTCCACATCCCTAATCCTGTCACCCCTGTATCCCACTGCCTCAGCGGCTTCCCTTGCCAGCTATATCCGTTCCCTCCTTGATCTTATCTTACAGTCTTGCCAAATTACACCATTGGGCAGTCACCCTGTCATACCCTGAATTTAGTTTCCTTTGTTTTTAACTTTTAATCAGCATGTATTATGTGCCTGATTCCTGTCATGTACAATGTCAGAGCCCTGAGATGCAAAGTGAACATGGAAAACCATATAAACCTGCTTTGGAGGAGATCCCAAGCTAGCGACCAACCCTCTTGGTCCATTTGGTTGCCTGTGTCTGGAATGACCACTGTCTGCCGACCCACCTCCAATTCTGCATGTTCAAGGCTATTCATTCTTCAAGGCCCAGCTCTGTGCTCTCTGTCGTCCTTGAAGCTTGTCCTCCAAACTTCTGGCCAGAAGTCATCTCTTCTGTTACTCAACTCCTCCTTGTCATGCATTTTTTTTCTTGCATTATAGACACTTAAGGATTTTCTTCTCTCTCTCCTTTCAGTATAGACTCCCTGACATATGTGTTTTCCTCTTCTAGAGCATCGAGTATAGTGCTATCAATGCAGTTAAATATGCAGTAAATGTTTGCTGAATAAATTTAGAAACTAATGAAAATTGACTTGTTTCCTCAAATATGTTTTGACTGTGGGCCATTTCATATTTATTGATCATGAAAGTTAAATAAAACTAGCTTTCTTTTTTTGTGTGTGTGTGAATATATCCCAGGCACACAGTAAATAATTTGTGCCTGAGTATAATAAAATTACAGTTGAAAAGTAGACAGGATAAATGTTTATGTTTACATGCATATTTTCTTAAATTATAAACAAAGTTAACAGGTATTATCCGTTTGGAAAGATATTTTAGACTATTGAATATTAAACTTCTCATGTCTCTTATTTTACTTATGGTAAATAATTTAACAGTGTCTTTTACTTGTAACTCACATGCAGAGAAAGTAATGAAAGTTCAGTCCTAGATTCAAATCCCAGTTCTACCATCTGCTGATTCTACTGCCTTGGCCAAAGTATTTAACTGCACATCAGTCTTCATCTGTGTCTGGCCGTGAACTTCTTGATAGACTGTCTTGCGCATCTTTGAATCTCCCATTCCTAGAACAGTGCTTTGGTGATAGATATTCAGTGCTTACAGGATGGATGAATGGATAGGGAAGATGGAAGGAAAAAAGGAAGGAATAAATGGAAGAGTGAATTGATGGAAATCATGAACCTTGTTTGTCTACTCTTGAGAGACATTCTGGAGAATTAATAACGCTGATTATAAAGCATATTGCCGGGAGCCGGCGGTGAGGAGCTCCACTCGTGGCAAAGGTCATGAGGAAGGAGGCTCGGCATACCCAAAGGCGGGATCGAGCCTCAGGAGTCCCCCTGGAAATTCTCGAGCATCTACCCCCAAAACCAGAGTCTGCCTACTTTCTGCTTTGTGCTCTCACCTACACCTCTGACTTTACTGGGGGCTGTCCCCCACTACCTCTCTATGAAAAGAGAATTAACTTACAGCTCCAGTTAATAAAGTTCCTGGATGTGATAGTGTTTCAACCTACACATTCCTTTGGAAGTCCTCTAGCCTGCCTGAATAGGTTTTTCTGGCCACATGTGATTGCTCAGAGCCTCCCAACTGTGAGAGGCATGAGATGTTCTAAACTGTCTAAATACAGATTCCTTTGAGCAGTTAAAAGATAGATTAGAAATTTTATTGGTGAAGGGTTTTTCACTTGTTGGGCCAATGTTTGCTGCTAAGTCTCCATATCCCTTGCCTGCTGTGTCCCTGGCAGTGTATTGATTAATATAATTGGTGTAAGAAGTAGCTTTAATGTTTGTAACCTGGGACCCTTGAGTTAATTCTTTTTATTGTTATAGCCCACCACACCTTTGCTCTGTAGGAATGCAACTTTATCTAATGCTTTTGGAGGGTGGCGCTTGACTAATCACCTTTAGAGAAAAATAAGTTTTCTGAAGAAAGGGTCTTAAAATGTTAACAGGCCTCCGGGCCAGAAGATGATGCAAATCACCTAAACTTTTGCATATGATAAGTTTGCAGGAAGAAAGCCTGGCTTACTGCATGACTCTACCCCTTCTCCCATTATTCTCTATGCATAACTTAAGGTATAAAAACTACTTTGGAAAATAAAGTGCGGGCCTTGTTCACCGAAACTTGGTCTCCCCATGTCGTTCTTTCTCTCACCTTCTGGCTGAATTATTCAGCCTCTTTTCTCCATTGAATCTCCTCACTGAGCTATCCTTATTTAACCACTCTTTATATCCTTAATTAACATTTAAATAAGCTGTTGTTTCCTGATCGCAGATGCCGTCTCCCCTTCGAATTCCCTGGATCCACCGGGGCTGGACCCCGGCAGCATATGAAACAGTAAATCATCAACTCACAGCTATTTTTATTTTCCATTCCAAATCCAAAGACTGCTATTTTAGTTATGGGATGCTTTCATGGATCTGATGGTTACTGTAGCCTTTGTTACACTCCATTTATATGCGAGGGCATCCCATCTCTTAAACCTTGTGAATCTGTCCACTTGAGGCTGTATTCAAAATGCAGTTCACTTTAAGATACTGTATTTTGTTTAATGCCTATTAAAAGAGTATTAATGAAGTGTATTGTATTTGCATTTTTAAGGTGTTTAGAAAGTTAAATTTTAAGTTCTTATAAATTATCAAGCATTGCAACAAACTATCACACTTCTGTCATTCCCCCACCTAAAACTGAAAACTCCCCTTATAAAATATAATGAGTTAGTAATGTCAACAACAAAAAAAACGCACAATGTGGGAATTGTGAGTTGTTTCATATGGGGCAAAATGAGGACTGTGGCCTAGGAGACAGCATTTCAGATCGCTCTGAGAAACTACTCCAAAGAGTAGAGGGTCAGTGTTAGATGCGGTTGTGAAGTGGGGTATATGCAGTCAAGTACACCTTTTGGCAGAGGCTTGTTGCTAATCATGAAGAGCAGATATTGCTGTTAATGATTTTAGTGCTTTTCTAGATATGAGGAGATGCAAGAATTGGGCTAGATATGAGAAGATGCAAGAATCAGGCTCACAAAAATCTTCTTCTAGAAGTATCTAAGTATCTGAAGACATATTCTGCCAATTTTTCCCAGGGTACAGTGTCTCATTCTAAGTCTCCGCCCTGTACTCCTTTTAGGATGTGTTGAAGGTCAGTGGCTGAAGTGATTTGTGACCTAGTTCTCATAGAAGTGGAAGGCAAGTGCCAATTTTTAGTAGGCATTAATACTGAAAAGGCTCAAAGTATTTTGATCAAAATGATCTTTCTACCATTTATATTATTAATCCTATTGTTTTTTGAGAGCAGTATTTTTTTTTTTGGCTTTGAGTATTTTAGATATTAGCCAATTCTAATAACTACTCATCTCAGTGGCATTTATATGTTTTAGACAATGTGAGAGAAATTGGAAATTTTACTATTCATTCAAATTTGAATAAAGTAGGAAGTTGGACAAGGAAAAAATATTAATAATATTTTCATTAAAACATATAAATTCTTTATAGTCAGAGAACTCATTTTCACCAACTCTGAAATGGTGATTTTTAAAAGTTGTTGCTTTTGCAGAATGTAAAGTTGTTCATTGTATGAAGTAATGAACCTTTTGATCTCAGGCGACTCAGCCTGCAGCAGCTTAAAGAAGGATTTTGGTTCCCTGGACAGAGATTGAAGTCAGGCTGAGGCATAGAAAGCTCTGAATCCCAGGCACCAGGCCTCAAGGGCCAGTAGCCAGTGACAAGGCCCTGGACTTCTGACTTTGTATAAATGAATTTATACAAGCAGATGGATAGTAGTGAAACAAAGTGCTTGGTAGGAGGGAAAATGATAACATGTAGATAGTAACATGGGCAGGCTCAGAAAAAGAGTGGTACACTTGTGATAGGTAAAATCACTTATATGGGGCATTTTTTCTGGGTTTCCTTTGGACAATCATCTTGTTTTATCTGACTCGGAGTCTGTACTTGGTTTATCTCAAGGTCCTCCCATGTGTGTGCATACATCCCTTAGGCAAGATGGATCCTAGAGAAGAGGCTTATGGGTAGGTTGACATCACCTACAGTGGAGTGGTGACCCCTCCCTTTTTGACCCCCAAGGAACATTTCTGAACATGTATAGGTAGGAAGGTCTTCTTAACCTTGAGAATGAGAAACTGTGGCCTGTTTATCTTTTATCTGGGCAGAGCTCAGCTTCTCCTCCTTCCTGCTATTGTCTTCTTCTTGGAATATCTGTCCAGAGAGGACAAACTCCAGCTGGGAAGCCTGGGGCCCATCTGTCTGCTTCCCCAATTTCGTACTTACTTACTTAGTCTTTGGCATGGGATAGACCTGTGTTTTAAAATTGTGTGTTTTTTTTTTTTTTTTTCTTCTTCTTCTTCAATGTCAAGGGGAGTAGTTATATGTTCTATGTTTAAGTAAAATTGCACATTGAGGGCATCTAAATTGGCATGCCAAATTATAGGACATTTTAATAATTAGGTGGATGTGACAGATTCAATTATTCTTCAGCTCTTTTGAGAAAGATGCCTTTAGCAGTGATGCACAGTAGTTAAAAAAAGGTTACTGGGAAAATGGCCTTTATGAGACTTAACGAACAATTCCCACTAAATGACATAGGATGGATTAAGTACAATACCTAGATGTGAAACACAACCTGTGTCTTGCTTAGAGTTTCAGGGTATTTTCTTAAGATACATTTACTCTAGTAGTGGTAGTGGTAGTAGTCATTCAGTCGTGCCTGATTCTTTGCAACCACATGGACTGTAGCTCACCAGGTTCCTCTGTCCATGGGATTTCTCCAGGCAAGAATACTGGAGTGGGTAGGTATTCTCTTCTCTGGGGGATCTTCCGAACCCAGGGATGGAATCTGGGTCTCCTACATTGGAAGCATTTTTTTTACTGTCTAAGCTACCAGGAAACCACTTCACATCAAAACTGTTTTCCTGGGTACATCATTTAGGCCAATTGTTTCAGACTCTTCCTGCCCTCTGAAACTATTAAGCAAAGCCACCAACAGGCAGAAAGGCAGAGTTAAGAGCCCCCTCCTCTCCCTTTCAGCATCCAATTAGTGGACATATTAATGAGCAATAAAGTGGCTGAAAAGTAGGCAGTTGGAAAAAGGAAAGAAGCAAGGAAAGATAATTTGTGACAAAAGAGATTTAGAGCCTCAGCAATTCAGACTGGGCTTCCCTGTGTGCTATGCCAGGCTGTGATCACTGGAATTTGGAGCCCAATTTCTTTCTTGCTTCTTTAGTCTTATCCAATGAGAAAACTGGATTTCTACAAATTTATTCTATGCAAAGCAGCTCTGCTAAAGCTGCTTAAGTAGGAGCTCTTTTTGCCAGCCTTTCACTCTCAGAATAATAAACTACAACCACAGCCAAATTCAAGAAGCATCTTAACCTCTCTGACAAGAGATTCAGTGCTCTTTTCAGTTCAGTTCAGTCCGACTCTTTGCAATACCATGGACTGCAGCATGCAGGCCTCCCTGTCCATCACCAACTCCCAGAGTTTACTCAAACTCTTGTCCATTGAGTCACTGATGCCATCCAACCATCCCATCCTCTGTCATCCCCTTCTAATTCCATGTTCAATCTTTCCCAGAATGAGGGTCTTTTCAAATGAGTCAGTTCTTTGCATCAGATAGCCAAAGTTCAGCTTCAGCATCAGTCCTTCCAATGAATATTCAGGGCTTATTCCCTTTAGGTTGGACTGGTTGGAGCTCCTTGCAGTCCCAAGGGACTCTCAAAAGTCTCCTCCAACACCACAGTTCAAAAGTATCGATTCTTCGGCGCTCAGCCTTCTTTATAGTCCAACTCTCACATCCATACATGACTACTGGGAAAACAGTATCTTTGACTAGATGGACCTTTGTTGCAAAGTAATGTATCTGCTTTTAAATATGCTGTCAAGATTGGCCATAACTTTTCTTCCAAGGAGCAAGTATCTTTTAATTTCATGGCTGCAGTCACCATCCGCAGTGATTTTGGAGCCCCCCAAAATTAAGTCTGTCACAGTTTCCATTGTTTCCCCATCTATTTGCCATGAAGTGATGGGACCAGATGCTATGATCTTAGTTTTATGAATGTTAGGTTTTAAGCCAACTTTTTCACTCTTCTCATTCACTTTCATCAAGAAGCTCTTTAGGTCTTCACTTACTGCCATAAGGGTGGTGTCATCTGCATATCTGAGGTTATTGATATTTCTCCCACCAATCTTGACAACAGCTTGTGCTTCATCCATCCCAGCATTTCTCGTGATGTATACTGCATATAAGTTAAATAAGCAGAGGCCTCTTTCCTTCTGAGATGATCCACACTCTGTCCCTTGAGTGTGTTTCTGCTATAGCCACTCTTGCCTTTTGAGATGGCCTGCAGTCTGTCTATAGAATCTGTATGTGTGTGTTCAGTAGCTCAGTCATGTCCAACTCTTTGTGACCCCAAGGACTGTGGCCTGCCAGGCTCCTCTGTCCATGGGATTTTCCAGGCAAGAATACTGGAGTGGGTTGTCATTTCCTTCTCCAGGGAAACAAAACATAGTAATAGCTAAATCAGTGAATTCTTTGAAAATGAGGACTCAATTAAATTTAGCTGAAATAGAAGAATCTGTCATGAAAACACTGTAAGAAGGTAGTTTTCCTAAGATTTTGTGATTCTTGCTACAGTAAGGTGAAGAAGAAATCTGTGGACCAATATTCTAGAACATATTAAGGCTTCCATACCATATAAGTACTGAGAGTGAAGTTTTTGACTAATAACTGTTTTACTGGAACACATTCTTATCAAGTATACAACAGAGATACAATAGAATATTTATCTCTCTAAATAAATCCACTTCTTCACTATCACTTTGTCTCTCACTGAATTCTTTCTGAGCTGAGACATAAAGACGTACTGAACTTCAGTACGTCCAGACACCAGGTGAGTGATTCTAATTAAAATACTGTGGGTTCAAGTCTGAATCGGAGGTTGCACAGTTTCATTAGGATTTTGCCTGGTAAAACAAGTTAATCAAACCATTTACACACGACAAGGCCTACCACCTAAATAGATTCTCTCCATTTTTCTCCTCCTGTCCCTTTCTAAAATATTGTCTGAGTTACATTATGTTACTGGGATACATTGCATGCTGCTAATGGGTTTCTTTCTGCTGATTAACAGGTTTTGGATTCAGGGACAAGGAAAGAATACAGTCCACCACATGATTTGCTGCAAAACAGTAAGAGCCTATTTTACAAGATGGTGCAACAACTGGGTGAGGCTGAGGCCACTGCCCTCACTGAAAGAGCCAAACAGGTGAGGCTGCTGCAGGGAGTTGTAATTGAAGTTTGTCTCCAGGGTTCACACTCTTCACCTGATCTCCAACAGGCATCTGGTAACAAGCACTCTGTGCCCTTTTCAATCAGAAGCCTCTGGAGACTAAGCGTCATGACTGAGTCTTAATAATACTTTGCAGGCTGAATGCAGGTCTGCTGAGAATCTGCAGCAGTGCTGGGTGTGGGGTCAGAATGTGTGCAGTCATGTGTGCATGAGAGCTTTTGTATTGCAGAGTCCAGGTGGTTGAACTCTGGCTTTAGATTCTAACAGAGCATAGAACACTCTGCAGATACTTTACATTTCATTCTGACAGGTGCTCAGTACATTTTTTCAAATTTAAATTTATTTTTAATTGGATGATAATTGCTTTACAATATTGTGTTGATTACTGCTGTATATCAACATGAATCAGGCATGGTATGCATATGTGCCCTCTCTCTTGAGTCTCCCTCCCACCACATTCCATCCTGCTAAGTTGTCACAGAGCAGCGGATCTGAGCTCCCTGCACGATACTGCAAATTTCCACTGGCTATGTCTGCATCTCCATTGCTGCTCTGCAGATAGGTTTATCAATACCACCTTTCTAGAGTCCATATATATGCACTAATATATATTTGTTTTTCTCTTTCTGACTTACTTCACTCTGTTTAATATGTTCTTGGTTCATCCACCTCATTAGAACTGAGTCAAATGCATTCCTTTTTATGGCTGAGTGATATTGTGTATTACTCACACATCATGAGAGTACATCACGAGAAACACTGGGCTGGAAGAAGCACAAACTGGAATCAAGATTGCCGGGAGAAATATCAATAACCTCAGATATACAAATGACACCACCCTTATGGCAGAAAGTGAAGAGGAACTAAAAAGCCTCTTGATGAAAGTGAAAGAGGAGAGTGATAATGTTGGCTTAAAGCTCAACATTCAGAAAACGAAGATCATGGCATCTGGTCCCATCACTTCAGGGCAAATAGATGGGGAAACAGTGGAAACAGTGTCAGACTTATTTTTGGGGGCTCCAAAATCACTGAAGATGGTGATTGCAGCCATGAAATTAAAAGACACTTACTCCTTGAAAGGAAAGTTATGACCAATCTAGACAGCATATTAAAAGCAGAGACGTTACTTTGTCAACAAAGTTCCATCTAGTCAAGTCTATGGTTTTTCCAGTAGTCATGTATGGATGTGAGAGTTGGACTGTGAAGAAAGCTGAGTGCTGAAGAATTGATGCTTTTGAACTGTGATGTTGGAGAAGACTCTTGAGAGTCCCTTGGACTGCAAGGAGATACAACTAGGCCATCCTAAAGATCAGTCCTGGGTGTTCATTGGAAGGACTGATGTTTAAGTTGAAACTCCAATACTTTGGCCACCTCATGCAAAGAGTTGACTCCTTGGAAAAGACCCTGATGCTGGGAGGGATTGAGGGCAGGAGGTGAAGGGGACGACAGAGGAAGAGATGGCTGGATGGCATCACCAACTCGATGGACATGAGTTTGGGTAAACTCCTGGAGTTGGTGATGGACAGGGAGGCCTGGTGTGCTGCGGTTCATGGGGTTGCAAAGAGCCGGACATGACTGAGTGACTGAACTGAACTGAATATTGTGTGTATGTACAACAACCCCTGTATTCATTCATCTGTTGATGGACATCTAGGTTGCTTTCATGTCCTAGCTATTGTAAATAGTGCTGCAGTGCACATTCGGGTACATGTGTCTTTTTCAATGATGAAACCATACCTCAGGGTGTATAACCAGTTGTGGGATTGTTGGGTCATATGGTAGTTTATTCCTAGTTTTTGAGGAATCTCCATACTGTTCTCCATAGTGGCCACATCAGGTTATATTCCCACCAAGAGTACAAGAGAGTTCCCTTTGGTTCACACCCTACTCAGCGTTTGTTTGTAGATTTTTTGATGCTGGCCATTCTGGACAGTGTGATGTGATACCTGATTGTACTTTTAATTTACATTTCTCTAATAATGAGAGATGTTAAGCATCTCTTCATATCTTTATTAGCCATTTATATATCTTCTTTGGAGAAGTGTCTGTTTAGGTTTTCTGTGCAATTTTTGATTGGGTAGTTTATTTTTTTGTTATTGAGCTGAATGAGCTGCTTGTATATTTTGGAGGATAATCCTTTGTTAGTTGTTTCATTTGTTATTATTTTCTCCTATTCTGAGGATTGTCTTTTCACCTTACTTATAGTTTCCTTCACCGTGCAAAAGCTTTTAAGTAGGTGCCATTTGTTTACTTTTGCTTTTATTTCCATTACTTGAAGTGGCAGGTCATAGAGGATCTTGTCAAAGAGTGTTCTGCCTATGTTTTTCTCTAAGAGTTTTTATAGTTTCTGGTCCTACATTTAGGTCTTTAATCTGATTTGAGTTTCTTTTTAATGTATGGTGTTAGGGATTGTTCTAATTTCATTCTTTTATACATAGATGTCCAGTTTTCCCAGAACCACTTATTCAAGAAACTGTCTTTTCTCCATTGTATGTTCTTGCCTCCTTTGTTAAAGATAAAGTGCCCACAGGTGCCTGGGTTTATCTCTGGGCTTTCCATACTCTTCCATTTGTCTGCATGTCTGTTTTTGTGCCAGTACTCTGCTGTCTGATGACTTTAGCTTTATAGACTGAAGTCAGGAAGGTTGATCCCTCCAGCTCCATTCTTCTTTCTCAAGATTGTTTTGGCTCTCAGTACATTTTGGATGTAAGTGCCGTCAAGGAACAGCTAGTTGACAAGTCTAGACAGCATATGGAAAAGCAGAGACATCATTTTGCCCACAAAAGTCCATATAGTCGAAGTGATAGCTTTTCCAATTGTCATGTATGGATGTGAGAGTTAGTCTATAAAGAAGGCTGAGCCCTAAAGAATTAATGTTTTTGAATTGTGGTGCTGGAGAAGACTTTAGAGAGCTCGTTGGCCTGCAAAGAGATTAAACCAGTCAATCCTAAAGGAGGTCAATCCTGAATATTCATTGGAAAGACTGATGTTGAAGCTGAAGCTCCAATAATTTGACCACCTGATGTGAAGATCCAACTCTTTGGAAAAGACTGATGCTGGGAAAGATTGAATGCAAAAGGAGAAGAGAGGCAGATTATGCTGGGAAAGATTGAATGCAAAAAGAGAAGAAAGGCAGATTACATGATGGTTAGATAGCATCACCGACACAATGGGTTGAGCAAACTCCAGGAGATAGTGGAGGACAGAGGAGTCTGGCATGCTATAGTCCATGTGGTCACAAAGAATCAGACATAACCTAGCAACTGAACAACAACAACACACAAATGTAGCTTACCAATAAATATTGTTAAATTAGTTGCAAGATTGTTAGGCCAGGAATCAACAAGCTTTCTAATTCTATGACCTATGCCTCTTTCTACACGAATATTACACTTGATTTGAAACACTTACTGAAAGAACAGATTTCTAATTCTGTGTCTGCTACAAACTAGCATAACATTAATTATGTGTATAGAGCCACTATATATGTGACTTTTGTGGGCAAAGTGATGTCTCTGCTTTTCCATATGCTGTCTAGGTTTGTCATATCTTTCCTTCCAAGGACCAAGCATCTTTTAATTTCCTGGGTGTAGTCATTGTCCACAGTGATTTTGGAGCCTAAGAAAATAAAGTCTGTCACTGCTTCCACTTTTACTCTTTCTATTTTCAATGAAGTGATGGGACAGGATGCCATGATCTTAGTGTTTTAATGATGAGTGGCAATGTATATGGTTATGTATATAGGGCCACCTTCCTCTTAAGGGACTTCCTCATCTATTAAATACGGGTGTTGAAGCCAATATCTTATGTTATCTGGACCCATTTAGAATTCAATAATCTATATCTCACTATTCAATGTTTGATTGTATGTAATGAAAACATATTTTTAAATTGAGGATTTTGACACATAGTTGGGGATATATCCCTCTGATGTGAAATGCCTAAGGTCAAAAGAACAAAAGGGTTTGTGGGATTTCTGGCTGTTTTGTGACTAGGTTTACAGGGACTCACAAATGCTTGTCCTATCTTAGGAGGGAAGCTCTAAATGGGAGACACTATAGTGGATGAAAGTGCTCTGTGAATTTCAGGCATAAAAAATATAGGGCTCCACGTGCAGTTTCCCTATATTTGCATAAAATGTAAGTACTTCTGAAAAGCTCAGAACACAGTCTTTGTTGTCCCCAGTCTAGGCTTGAACAAGCCAGATTTGTCAACTCTTCCAACAACTCTGTGATCATGGACAATTTCCTACCCTCTGAACAGTGGAAAGTACAGATATTCTTCTAAGGAGAAAGAATAAGAAACAGAGGGAACTTAGGCTATTTTCTATTTATTTTTATTTTTTTAGGCTGTCACCTCAGTTATCACATTTGTACAATGAGACCTCAGTTAACACATTTGTACAATGAGTTACTATCACCTCACCTTTGCTAGAAAGATTCTACGTGACCTGAATGTTACTCTTTGAGCACCTTTCTCACATCATATACAGTGCTTAGTGCTCTCACACACCTCATCTCTGAGAAAATGCTTTGTATACCTTTAAACACCATCCAGACTATAGAATTAAGGTATTATGAATTCATGACTTATTCTGGTGACAACTTCCATCTTCCAGAAGATACAGGAAGCATAAGGGGGTAACTGGAACTAATTCTTTTTGTTGTTTTGGGAGTTGAATCTGAACTTTACTGGTGGGACACAAATTTAAAATCAGAGCAGCACATTTGAGGAACAAGTCACTGCATACAATATGAAAGAGTAGAAATGCAATTGTAGAGGCATTTCACACACAGAAAGTAATAAAGCAAAGACTGAGCAAGCAGACAGTATCATCACAGGAAAGGAGATCTCTAGAGTGCTAAATAGAGGTTTTGGTAGAGCAAACAGACCAACTCTCTAACTGGACATAATACTAAACAACAAAGACTTATGGAGAACATGATATTAGTATCATGTAGGATTTTTCTTCACAAATTAGAAAACAGAGGTGACCTACACTTTTTTCCAGTAGATTTTTCTAGATCCAATGAACAATATTCCACCTTTCTCCCCTCCAACTCTCATATTTCATAGCTTTCCTTCCAAGGAGCAAGCGTCATTTAATTTCTTGACTGTAGTCATTGTCCACAGTGAATTTGAAATCCAAGAAAGTCTGTCACTGCCTCCACTGTTACCCTGTCTATTTGCAATGAAGTGATGGGACAAGATGTGATTATCTTATTGTTTTTAATGTTGAGTGGCAAGCCAGCTTTTCACTCTCCTTTTTCACCCTCATCAAGAGGCTCTTTTAGCTTCTCTCCACTTACTGCCATTAGAATGGTATCATCTGCCTATCTGAGGTTTTTGTTATTTCTCCCAGAATTCGTGATTCCAACTTGTGACTCACCCAACCTGGCATTTCACATGATCTACTCTGCATTATGGAGATGGCAATGGCACCCCATTCCAGTACTCTTGCCTGGAAAATCCCATGGACAGAGGAGCCTGGTAGGCTGCAGTCCATGGGGTCGCTGGGAGTTGGACACGACTGAGCGACTTCACTTTCACTTTTCACTTTCCTGCATTGGAGAAGGAAATGGCAACTCACTCCAGTGTTCTTGCCTGGAGAATCCCAGGGAAGGGGGAGCCTGGTGGCTGCAGTCTATGGGGTCGCACAGAGTTGGACACGACTGAAGCGACTTAGCAGCAGCAGCAGCACCCTGCATTAAGTTAAATAAACAGAGTGACAATATACAGCCTTGATGTACTCCTTTCCCAGTTTTGAACCAGTCCATTTTTCCATGTCTGGTTCTAACTGTTTCTTCTGGACCTGTGTACAGGTTTCTCAGGAGGCAGGTAAAGTGAACTGGTACTTCCATTTCAAAGAATTTTCTACAGTTTGTTGTGATCCACACAGCCAAAGGCTTTAGCGTAGTCAGTGAAGCAGAAGTAGATTTTTTACTGGAACTCCCTTGCTTTCTCCATGATCCAACAAATGTTGGCAATTTGATCTCTGGTTCCTCTGCCTTTTCTAAACCCATCTTGTATGTCTGTAAGGTCTTGGTTCATGTACTGCAGAAGCCTAGCTTAAAGGATTTTGAACATAACCTTGCTAGCATGGGAAATGATCGCAACTGTGCAGTAATTTGAACATTCTTTGGCATTGCTCTTCTTTGAGATTAGAATGAAAATTGACCTTTCTCAGTCCTGTGGCAGCTGCTATTTTCCAAATTTGCCCTATTGAGTGCAGTACTTTAGCAGCAGTATCTTTTAAGATTTTAAATAGCTCAGCTGGAATTCCATCACCTTCACTGGTTTTGGTCATAGTAATGCTTCCTAAAACCCACCGACTTCACACTCCAGGATATCCAGTTCTAGGTGAGTGACCACATCATTGTGATTATCTGGATTGTTAAGACCTTTCTTATATAGTTCTTCTGTGTATTCTTGCCACTTCTTAATCTCTTCTGCTTCTGTTAGGTCCTTGAGTTTTCTGTCCTTTAGCATGCCCATCCTTGCATGAAATGTTTCCTTGATAGCTCCAATTTTCTTCAAAGAGATCTCTAGTCTTTCACATTCTATTCTTTTCCTCCCTTTCTTTGCATTGTTCATTTAAGAAGACGTTCTTTTCTCTCCTTGTTATCCTTTGGAAATTCTGCATTCAGTTGTGTATATCTTTCCCTTTCTCCTTTGCCTTTTGCTTCTCTTCTTTCCTTGGCTATCTGTGAAGCCTCCTCAGACAACCACTTTGCCTTCTTGCATTTCTTTTTCTTTGGGATGGTTTTGGTCACTGCCTCCCATACACTGTTACAGACCTCCGTTCATAGTTCTTCAGATGTTCTGTCTACCAGATCTTATCCTTTGAATCTATTCATCACCTCCACTGTATAATTATAAGAGATTTGATTTAGGTCATAGCTGAATTGCCTAGTGATTTTCTCTATTTCCTTCTATTTAAGTTTGAATTTTGCAATAAGCAGCTGATGACCTGAGTCACAGTCAGCTCCAGTTCTTGTTTTGCTGACCGTGTAGAGTTTCTCCATCTTTGGCTGCAAAAAACATAATCATCTGATTTCAATTTTGACCAGCTGGTGATGTCCATGTGCACAGTCATCTGCTGGGCTATTGGAAAAGGGTGTTTGCTATAACCAATGTTCTCTTGGCAAAACTTTGTTAGCCTTTGTCCTGCTTCATTTTGTAGTCCAAGGCCAAACTTGACTATTACTTTAGGTATCTCTTGACTTCCTATCTTTGCATTCCAATCCCCTATGATGAAAAGGATATCTTTTTTTTTTTTTTTTTTCTTAATATTAGTTCTAGGTCTTGTAGGTCTTCATAGAACCAGTCAGCTTCAGCTTCTTTGGCATCAGTGGTTGGGTCATAGACTTGGATTACATGTTGAATGGTTTGCTTTGGAAATGAACCAAGATCATTGTTATTTTTGAGATTGCACCCAAGTACTACATTTTGGACTCTTTTGTTGACCACGAGGGCTACTACATTTCTTTTAAGGGATTCTTGTCCACAGTTGTAGATATAATGGTCATCTGAGTTAGATTCACCCGTTCCTTTCCAGTTTAGTTCACTGACTTCTAAAATGTTGATATTCACTCTTGCTATCTCCTGTTTGACCACTTTGAATTTACCTTTATTTATGGGCCTAACATGCCAGGTACCTATGCAATATTGTTCTTTATAGCATCAAACTTCACTTTCCCCAGCAGATGCATCTACTACTGAGAATCGTTTCCACTTTGGCCCAGCACTTCATTCGTTCTGGAGCTATTAGCAATTGTCTTCCCCTCTTCCCCAGTAGCTTTATTGGACAGCTTCCAACCTGAGGGGCTCATCTTCTGGTGTCATACTTTTTGCCTTTTCATACTGTTCATGGGGTTCTCCAGTCAAGAATACTGGAGTGGATTGCCATTTCCTTCTCCAGGAAATATACACAAACTACATTTGTGTGTTGTTGTTGTTGTTCAGTCAGTCAGTCATGTCTGACTATTTGTGTAGTTCTTTATAATTTATTTTACATAGTTCTTGCATGTATGATTTCACTTTATTCTCATGATAGTCTTTTATTTTTGATCCCACATCATGGATGAGGTGATTGGGTCAAGGGTTCACTGAAGGTCAGAGAGCTGGTCCAGGGAGCACAGTATTTGTGTATTTTATAGATCCTATACTACTTTATTATTATTGTTATTCCTTCTGCTTTCCTTTGGGTTAAGTGATTTTTTTCTAGGTCATATATTAATATTTGCAGGGCATCACTTCAAGCTAGAGGGGATTCTCTCTATTTAGTACAGAAGCTTCTTATAACCAAAAGAGAGAGAGCGACAGAGCGGATAAGCAAGCTAGGGAGAAATTGAGAATGAATATTCCCTAGCCTGCAGAGATGGGTGGTTACAATCATGCTTGCATTTCAGAATTTCTCTTCTCCAAGGTCCTTGACAGTGTATATGCTTCACACAAACATAGTGGTTTTTTATGATACCTCATTGAAATACCTTAGAATTCACCAGTTAGTTGGAGAACTGCTCACTCATGATAGCTGAGATCTGTTTCCCTTAGGTAGCCTCTGTTTGTCTTGCCACAGCTGATTGTATCCTGTTGTCTAAGGCAGCCTGTTGAGATCCTTTTGTCTTTTGAAGTTTCAAATGACTCCTGATTTCTTCAAGGATTACCCTTATTTTTATCTATCAATACCCTTGCTGTTTAGGGTCATTTCTAAGAGGATAAGTGGAGGGAAAATTCACTATTCAATTAATCAAAAAGCAGAAATCTTAACTCTCTAGTACTCTTTAACTTTGATAATATACCTGCCAATATGTACACAAAGTTGCATGCATATTAAGTTGCTTCAGTTGTGTCTAACTCTTTGTGATGCCATGGACTATAATCCACCAGGCTCCTCTGTCTATGGGATTTTCCAGGTAAGACTACTGGAGTGGATTGCCATTTCCTTCTACAGTGGAATTTTCCAGACTCAAGGATTGAACGCACATCTCCTGAGGCTCCTGCATTGGCAGGCAGATTCTTTATCATTAACGCTATCTGGGAAGACTGTGCACAAAGTTAGACTTGCTTTAAAGATGAGAAATTTAACCTAGAGTAATGGAAGCAAAAGTAAAAAAGTGGGACCTAAGCAACTTAAAAGCTTTTGTAGAGCAAAGGAAACCATAAACAGAGTGAAAAGACAATCTATGGAGTGGGAGAAAATAGTTGTAAACTATGAGACTGACAACAGCTTAATTTCCAAAATATATGAAAAGTTCTTACAACTCATAAACAAAAAAACTCATACATAAACATACAACTCAATAGAAAAATGGGCATAAGAACTAAACAGATATTTCCTCAAAGAAGACGTACAGATGGCCAACAGCCACATGAAAAGATGCTCAACATCATTAATGATTAAGTAAATCCAGTTCAAAACTATAATGAGGTATCACCTCACATTGGTGGGAATGGACATCATTTAGAAGTCTACAAATAATAAATGATGAAGAGGGTATGGAAAAAAAGGTACCTCCTTATATTGTTGATGTGATTACAAATTGGTGCAGTCACAGTATGGAATTGCAGAACAGTATGGAAATTTCAGACTGCAGAACAGTCTGGAAATTCCAGATTGCAGAAATTCCTCAAAAAAACTAAAAATAGAGTTGCCATATTATCCAGCAATCCCATTCCTGGGAATTTCCCCAGACAAGACTATAATTCAAAAAGATACATGCATCCTTGTGTTCATAGCAGCAGTACTAAGAACAGCCAAGATGTGAAAGCAACCTAAATGCCTGCTGGCAGATGAATGGGTAAAGAAGATACAGTATGTGTATATACATATATATACATCTTCTTTATTCATTCATCTAGGTTTGTGATACATACTTGTGTCTACATGCATATACTGTATATACACATACAATGGAATATTATTCAGCCATGAAAGAGAATGAAATAATGTCATTTGCAGTAACATGGATGGACCTAGAGATTATCATACTGTGTGAAGCAGAGAAAGACAAAAATCATATAGTACTTATATGTGGAATTAATTAAAATAAAACACATGAACTTATTTATAAAACTCACAGAAATAGAAAACAAACTTAAGGTTAATAAAAGGGAAAGGAGAGGGAGGGATAAATTAGAAGCTTAAGATTATCGGATACATACTTTCACATATAAAATAGACTACGACCTACTGTATAGCATCAGGAACTATATTCAATATGTTGTAATAACCTACAATGGAAAAGAATCTGAAAAAGAATGTGTGTGTATAACTGAATCACTTTGCTGTACACTAGAAACTAAAACACTGTAAATCAGCTATATACTTCAATGAAATAATTATTTAGCCAATTAATTAAAAGGAGAGGAGTTTGAGGGTTATTGGGATTGAACTAGGGTCATGTAGCTCAGTAAGAATGAATGGGCAGAGTCTTGAGCCATAATTCTCTATATATTGAACCATTGATTCAGTATATTCAATATATTGATTCCTTTATCCATGCAGGAAAGCTTTTATTGCTCTACTGCTTTTAGTGATATCTAATTCCATGATAGTAGCTTTGTTTACAAGCTGGAGTATAAATACTAAATTTCAACCTGTAGTAGAGGAACTATAATGAGCTAAACCCAAGAGAAGAACTGCAAGTGACTCAAGAAACCCAATATTGGGTCCTTTGTTCTGCTTGCCTTGAATTTGAACTTTTTTGACATCATCTTTTTTAATCTTCACAACCATGCTGAGCTGGCAGTATTATCCTTTAGATGGAGAAACTGAGGTAGGAGAACCTAAATGACTTCTTAAAGTCCCAGGTTAGAAAGTGTTAGTAATCTTTTATCATATTAAGTGAATTAATTGTGTCTTAACTTCTACTCTGGGCTTCTGTAAAGATAAGATCAAATGATTAACAAAAGGGTTTCCCAGATGTTTTGCTTTCATTCCATGAATCATGTGATATTGCTACTTTCTGTGGACTAAGGGGCCACATCTCTGAGCAGCATTGTAATCACACCCAACACTTAGCTCAGCCTGTTTTCAACCTGCAGTTTGTAGCCATCTCTTAGTTCCTATGAGGTAGGTCACTGTCTTGTGTCACCAATGAGACAGCTGGTGCAGAGTGAGCTTAAGTGATCTTTCCAGGGTTAGCAGTGGTCCCAGGAGAGAGAGGTGAGACTGGGCTTCTCCATCCCAGGCTCAGCAGAGACTATGAGGTCTCTGCTAACAAGTGTTCAGTCACCTCAACTCCCTTCATAACCTGCTCTTGAAAAAGATGCCTTCTCTCACTCCTGCTGTCAGCCAGAGTGTGGTCTACACCAGGACAACAGATGGGAGAGAGGAAGGTCAAATCAAGGATTTTATACACAGGAATCTTGTTTTCATTATTTAGTTTCAAGTATTTTAGACCATGAAGTGAAGATCATTTGGGTTAAAAGTTGCTGCTAATAACATTTTTTTAAAATAAAAAATTATGTTGAGAAGGGCTATAGGGAAAGGAGTCAGCTAATTTTGGGAGGACTGTCAACTGGGAGAAAATGAATTATATTTCCAAGTGGTTTTTTTTTTTTTTTCTTGTGTTCTTTTGGCTGTTTTTAGTTTCACAAAGAGAGTACATAAATATATAACCATACAAGCATGGCTAGCTTAAAAAAAATGGAGGAGAGAGATGATATGCAATTAGCCCCCAAAAGCCTGACTTTTAAATCCTTGCATTTTGAATCAAAATAGTCTCAGATTTCACCCAGTGGAATCCAAGTACTTTTGGAGAATTTTATTTTTCTCCTTAAGTGGTCTTTTAATATATAGAACACTTAAGTGGTCTATATATAGTGGTCTTTTAATATATAATTTCATATACAGTGCTGTTTTGAGGGTAGCAAGTATGCAAGCAAGAAGAGGAAAAGAAAGTACACTTAATATGAAGGTAGGGGTCTCAGAACTTTTGTATTTATGTATGAAGTCCATTATCTCTCATGATAACTTTGTTAACAACATCCACAAATGAACTGGGAGTCATCTTTTGTAAAATAGATCTGGAATCATATGACAAGAATGAGTCTCACATAGATAGTACATTTTCTGCTTTAAAGACAAAAGCTTTCACATTCTTCTTTGGGGAAAAATTACTTTTGAAGTCTTTTTTTCACCCAGACACTTTTAGAGATAAGAACTCACAAGTCTTGACATTATTTCATTTTGCTATGTGCATCTGTCAGGAAACTGAGATAAGATTCAGCTACTCAAAAGTGATGGTTGCTAAACAGTGAAACTTGACAGCTTTTCATTTCCTTTGTGTCTGATTATACATTCATCAGAAAGCCTGTCTCTTCCAGTTCAGCTAGAAATTGGTAGAATTCAAAAAATCAAGCTGGCAAAGAACTGTCCTATTTTGGGTATCATCTTACATTTTAGAGAAGTTGTTTGGTTGAGTCATTGTTAAAGCTTTAGATTCTTCTTTCATTCTTGGGACCAATTATTCACAGATCACATTTCTATAGGCCCTCTAATAGCTTTTGCCACACAAATTAAATGCCAGGATATTTCATATATATATATCAACATATTTCATATATCAGAGAAGGAAATGGCAACCCAACTGCAGTACTCTTGCCTGAAAATCCCATGGACGGAGGAGCCTGGTAGGCTGCAGTCCATGGGGTCTCTGAGTTGGACACAACTGAGCAACTTCATTTCCACTTTTCACTTTCATGCACTGGAAAAGGAAATGGCAACCCACTCCAGTGTTCTTGTTTGGAGAATCCCAGGGATGGGGGAGCCTGGTGGGCTGCCATCTATGGGGTTGCGCAGAGTGGACACGACTGAAGTGACTCAGCAGCAGCAGCATATTTCATATATATATATATATATATATATATATATATATCTCCAGCATTTCAATGTTTGTAAATCAGAATTTATAAAATACAGGGATTACAACTGGATACTAACATCCAGATTTATTGAGCTCATTTTATGTGTGAAAATGAGAAACCCTCGTGCAGACACTTGATTTCCTAGCGTCTTTGTTACTCTGTTTTTAATTTATCTCCAGGTTTTGAGTCAGTAAAATGATTTTGCTTTTTAATTTACTATAGTAACAAAGCATATCTCTGAATTAGAATGATCAGAACTCTAGTGAATCTACAGGTTATTTGGCATTAAGCCCAGCCCCACTGAGGATTCTAATGGGACTACTTCCTCCATAGAATAATCACATCCCTGGTTTTTAAAATAACCAGTAGCTATATGATTGTTTAATACGAAGATGTGGACATCTTCCACATGTATTCCAAATGTGTTGCCTTAGAAAGGAGGACTTTAAAATGCATTAAACATTTTTTTTTTTTTAATTTGTTCTTTTTCCCCTTCAGGCACACACCAAAAAGAAATAACCAGATGTTACTCACAGTGGCCGTGTGGTTATGAATGCTTCCAATGGACAGCCCTCAGCCTTAATGATTGTTGAGTCAGCACTGTGATTCTACCATGATGTCAAGTCTATTCCAAAGGTGTTTTTCCAATAGTTTTTGTACTGCAAAAACTATATTATACTTTTTTTACACTAGTCCCAAATATTTACACATAGATGTTAGTTTATTTGGACTTCTTTTCTCCAATTTTACCCAATGGTTTCAAGCTCTAACAAAATGATTTATTATTTTTATTTATATATTATACTATTTTTTCTTATCCAAATCAGAGGTGAAGTCCCCCAGTGAAAGCTGTCTACCAGGTTTAGTGCCTTGAGAGACTCCAGAACCAAAACTCATTTTATGAGGTATAAAGAAAGTTGTCACAGATGTCTTTTACTGTTCCTAAAATTACATATTACTTTACAATTTTATCAGGGGTTCTATTTACTTGAAGACCATGTGATGTCATCATTTGTTTTACCACTTTATTTAACAGTGCTAGGATCCATTACTGCACATAAATGTCTCTAATTAAAATAGATTGAAATAGAGATATACAAAAGAAAAAACAAAAATATATACTTTAGTTTATGTGAGATAGGAAAGAGAGGTATCCTCTGCCCAAATTTAAAAGACACTTGATTTAAAATATGTAAAGATAATATTTGATTATATGTTCTAAAACAGAAGGAAGAGAAAATATGCTTTCTCACAATAGGAGCCCTTCTAGGTGATCACTGTCTTCTAGATGGAGAATTGTATTGTATTCTATATTTTACACTTTTTAAGTTTATAACATAAAATTTTCTATGATAATAATTTTAACATACAATTCACTGCATTAGCCACATTCACAGTGTCATGAAACCCTCACCATCCAGTTTATTTTTAGTGATTATTTTAAACCAATCAGTATTAGACCATTATTATTTCTACAGTCATTTTTGGTAAGTTTCATTCTTTATGAATTAATCTATTTCATGTGAGTTTTCAGATTGATTGGCTTAAAATTATTCATAAAATCTTATATGTTTAATATCTAAGTAGCTATAATTGGGTTCTATTTTGCTTTTCAATTTTCTTTGAGCCTTGTTTTTTTTCTTGAATAATCTTGCTTGATTTTTTCCTATTAATTTTCAAAGAATCAAATTCTGTGCTTGATTGATTCTTTCTTATTTTATGTTTTCTAGCTCATCATATTCTTCCATTCCTTCAACTTGTCTTCATTTGAGTTTTTTCTCTAGATTCTTCAATTGGAAGCATATTAATTTTTAAACTTTTTTCCCCTATGTAAGTACATAAAACCTACTTTTTTATTCCACCTAAAGGCCCACTTTAGCTGTAGCCTACAAGTTTTGGTACTGAGCACTGATCAATAATCATAGTGTTATGTATTTTCCAATTATTAATTTGATTCATTATTATATATTTCACTCGTGAGTTATTCATCAGTGTAATGTTCTCTAAATTCCAAATACTGATAGCTATTTTTCTCTTATATTAGCCATGTAAATTGCTAACAGTCACCCTTTATTCGCTCATAAAAATAGCAGTTTCTTATGATTCGATGTAATAGTTTTCTTTTGATATTAATATATAACTTAACTTCATTTTGGTCAGAGAACATTAGAGTGAGGATTTTAAATGAAAGGTTTAAAATATTGACACACAAAGTCCTTGTTTCCACCATTTTTGTTTTCTATTTGTGGGATTTTAAAATGTTATGTGTATAACCAGAAATTTTCAAATAAAAATCCTTCTCAAATTCTGGAATATTTTTGATGTATGTTACAGATTGGTTCTTTGGGATATAGACTAAGATAGAGTTTAGTGTTGGGATGTTTATTAGGGGTGTTGTTGGAATTAGCACTCATGGAATTAAGAGTGAAGAAACTGGATAGAGCAGAGGGAAAAAACCAAGCTGGATCATGGGCCAGATGACCTTAGCTGACCCTTGAGGGCTCTGGAGTGAAGATGGCCCTTCAGGGCTGTCCTGACATGTCCACTGGCCAGGACTTTATGCCTCCACCTGGATGGGTCATTGCACACAGGCTGCTCCCTCAACCCACCCCCCCCACCCGCCCCAGAAGCTCTGGAGGCTGAAGATTACCCACTGGAAGCACTTCCAGCAACTAGGGGGAGAGTCCTTGAAGGGAGGTCAGAACAGCACATCTCCAGGTCTTCACGGCCTGTGTCACAGGTCCAGAGGTAGGTGATGAGGATGTACTGTGGGCAAAACTCGGTTGACTGATGTGCAATTCAAAATGATGACTTGGTGATTCTCAGTGCCCTGTGGTGTGAAAAAGAGCAGGAGCCCCATGTAGGGGAGATACTTCATTCTCTAGGATCAAACCAGTTGTTATTTCTCTGGAAAGATCAGTCCTCATCCTAGCTAACTCATATTTCTCTAATACCCTCTCATAGGTGGTCTGTTTTCTTAGTAAATCATGAGCTTCTTAAGACTTGAAACTGGATCCTATTCACTTTTTAGTTACATCCTCCAGCACGGTGTCTGTCACATAAGAGGTGCTCAGTAAATGTTTTCTGAATGAATGATGACAAAGAAGAAACCTTCTTTCTAAACATTATAATTCTGAAATGTTAAGAGGTAGCCTAGGATAACACAAAACCCCACTTTTGGAGTCAGTCACACTGATCTGCATGCCAGTTCTTTCTGTGCCACATGCTAGAAATGTGAGTGCCCAAAGAATGTACTGTCCAGAGTGGGACACTTGAGAGTGAAAGGAAAGCAATAACCAGCAAGATGCCAGAACAATACACTGGTATCGTCCTTCACAAAATGGGCTACAGTCCCCTTAGTTACTTGCCTTTGTGTCTCAACCTCTGAATCTTAGCTTCTTCATCTGGAAAATGAATATAATTCCTGCCCTTGAACTGTTGGTTTGGTTGGGATGATGGATGGACTTTGGGTGTCTTTCCACCCAAAGACCCAGGGTGGAATCATTGACCTTGGTGGTTCTTAAACACCAGAAGAGGAAAGCAGGATAGGCATGGATAAAGGAAGGTTGGCCACCTGACACGAAGAGCTGACTTATTAGAAAAGACTCTGATGCTGGGAAAGATTGAAGGCAGGAGGAGAATGGGATGACAGATGAGGAGATGGTTGGATGGCATCACCGACTCAGTGAACATGACTTTGAGAAAACTCCAGGAAATGGTGAAGAACAGGGAAGCTTGTAGTTCTTCAGTCCATGGTATCACAGAGTTGGACACAACTGAGCAACTGAACAACAACAGCAACAACAACAAAGGTAGGTTGGAGACTGTAAAAGGTGTATTTGAGAAGGTCCTCATCCAATGGCCTAAACTGTTCTTCCTTCACATGTAGTTAAAATGACACAAGCATAGAGGGAGGAGTTCAAGCTCTGGAAGAACCAAGATGAAGACTTTGATACACATAGAATGTTTTACAGAAAGCTTACACTGGACAGTTCTAACTAAAATCACTCTTTCATTCAGCAACCATGCTCATAAACCAACTCAGAATTATCTACCCCGATAGGTAGAAGCTTCGGGTATTCCAAAACACTGCTTGATCCCAAAGCTAATCATATTTAATTTTGGAAGATGCTACATGAAAAACATTTTTAAAATTAAATTTTGCAGACTAGACAAAAAAAAAAAAAAAAAGACTTAAACAGATTTTATATCTTAGCTTCCACCTATTGAGGTAGATAATTATAAGCATGGTTGCTTATCTCAGTTAAATCAGAATCTTGGGAAAGGGGAGGCAGGACTCAACATTTTTTAAGACCCCACAGGTGATTCCACCCTGCAGCCAAGTGAGAACCACTCTTGGAGGCCAAAGATCTCATTTCTTCATAAGTTTCACTTCTTTCATTGCTAGAGGCTTCCTCCAAGAAGCCCTCCTAAGTAATTACATATTCTTCTCTTCCGTCTGTCCATAGGTCTATCTGTAGCTGGGATCAGCACTTTCCATATTTGATCGTGCCTACAGGTCACCTGCTGCTGCTAAATCGCTTCAGTCATGTCCGACTCTGTGCGACCCCATAGATGGCAGCCCACCAGGCTCCCCAGACCCTGGCATTCTCCAGGCAAGAACCCTGGAGTGGGTTGCCAGTTCCTTCTCCAATGTGTGAAAGTGAAAAGTGAAAGTGAAGTCGCTCAGGCGTCTCTGACTCTTAGTGACCCCATGGACTGCAGCCTACCAGGTTCCTCCGTCCAGGGATTTTCAAGGCAAGAGTACTGGAGTGGCTTGCCATTGCCTTCTCCGAAGGTCACCTGGGGACACTGTTAACCTGCGGATTCAGACTCAGAAGGTCCATGTGGACGGAAGTCCCGCATCACTAGGACGCTCCCAGGTGCTGCCCCCTGCTGGTGGGGGCCCCACGTGCAGGGTCTACAGGAGAGGCTCATCGGTTTGCGCAGGCGCATTTGTGATTGTTCTGGGGCCGTTCAGGCTCCTTTTCTGCCTTTCCTGCACAAGAGGGGAGGGCGGCTGGTCTCCAGCTCTTTCCTGTCCTGGCTCTCATCCCACTTTGTCCTCACTACACTGCCCACGGTGTGGACCCAGACCTATACACGCAGAAAGCTCCCCAATGAGTAAATGAACAAATGTGGTGAGAACCTCTATGGTGGTGTTAACATACTGAAGGTCTTAGGAAGGTCGGTAGGAGAAACTCAATGTCCAGGGAGCCCTGGGTTCCAAGTACCGTGTGCGGTGAGGTTCCACATTGTGGTTGTGGTACCGAAGTCTAAAGATTAAAACATTTTATTGAAAACAAACAAACGAAAAACCTCAGCAAAACCGAATTCATAGATACAAAGAACAGATTGGTGGTTCCAGAGGCAGGGGGTGGGTGGTGGGTGAAATTGAAGAGGGTGGTGGAAAGGTACAAACTTCCTGTTAATAAGGTCTGAGGCCAAGAGAAGCCCCTGGACTTCCCCTCACCTCTATTGAGGACTCCCCAGAGTTCTGTCTCAGAACTGAAATCTTTCTCCAGCTAACTTCCCAGCTGTTTAAAAGCTTCTCTCTTGATATTTGAGTGGCTTCACTCAGAAGGACAAAGCGGGAGGGTGAGGGTAGAAAGGGCGAGAGGGTCTAAGGTGTTGATCGGTTTCTTCTCTCGGCTTTTAAACTAGGGTGTGGGCGTGTAAAAGGCACCCAAGGTAAACATCACAGCATTTTCACCAAAACCATGTCCCTTAACAACTGTGACAGGGAAGAAAAGTTATGTTTGTCAGCCGTGACCTCTATGTGGCAGCGCCTCCCACCACTCCAGGCCTTTGGTAAATTCCTACCTCTCTCTCCTCAGAATAATTTTTAATTTCTGACTCCAGTTCTTGGGTGGAAAATTATCTCATTAGGTTAATACACAATAATGATGAAAGAGAAGGAGTGGTATCAAGATAAGATTGAATCTTTTTATCCAGATATTTCAAAGGGAAGAAATGAATCATTCCAGAAACTGTTTCCATGTAAAATTCCAAAGTGCAGTATTAAACTTATGGTTTATAATGATTTAGAAAAGGGAGCAGTGGTCACTGGGACAACCTCTTGGATTGTTAAGTAAAAAAATGTAATGCTGAATTAAATGCATATACTTATAATGACTGAGGGAACAGAAGAAAACTCTAGTGAAATCCTAATATTAAAATTTTAGCAGTCATCTGACAAAGTTTCTCAAGATGCTCTTGAGATGTAGTACTGAACGTAAGCATATGTGTGTATATATGTACACACACACACACACACACACACACATATATATATATTAATGTTAAGGTGATTATTAAACGGAAATGGACTGTGTTTATCTTTCTCAAGTCTTTATCTCTCAGAGGTGTGTACTGGAGTATCTATGAGTGAAATTGTATGTATTTAGGAGTTGTGTTAAATGCTGGAAGCACCCCAGCTTAATGAACCAAGATGTACAACATGTTAATAATTGTGCAGATCACCCCACGAACAAAGAATTATCTAGTCCTAGATGTCAGTAGGCCTGAGGTTGAGAAAGCCTGCTTCCAGTCCCCCTGCAGCTCCTTAAATACATATCCTTGCTTAAAACCAGTCTCCAAGTCTCAAGTCTAAATCATTCTGTTGAACAAGGACCTATGGTATAGCACAGGGAACTCTGCTTCAGGCAGCCTGAATGGGAGAGGAATTTGGGGGTGAATGGATACCTGTGTATGTATGGCTACATCCTTTTGCCATGCACCTCAACTATCACAACATTGCTGATTGGCTATACTCAAATATAGAATAAAAATATAAATAAATCACTCACTTGATTTATAGGGGTGTTTCTTGCTTCCCTGGTGGCTCAGAGGTTAAAGTGTCTGCCTGCAATGCAGGAGACCTTGGTTCGATCCCTGGGTTGGGAAGATTCCCTGGAGAAGGAAATGGAAACCCACTCCAGTATTCTTGCCTGGAGAATCCCATGGATGGAGGAGCCTGGCAGGCTACAGTCCATGGGGTTACAAAGAGTTGAACATAACTGAGCAATCTTGGCATAAACAGGTTGCCAAAGAAACCCAGGACAGCAGCTCCTCACCTGTGTGCCTGCTCTTCCTCTGGGAGGGTATTCTTGCTTAAATAAACTCTGTAGGAATTACAGGTAGGGTGTAGGAATTAGGGACAACTGGATGTGTGTCCTTGGCTTTGTTGACTGCCCTGAGGTCCTGGACCATTTGGGTTTCTCGCTCTCTCTTTAAAATGCTGCATTTAATAAGTCATCAAAAACCTCTGCTTTGCCAGATCCAATCATTACTGTTTCGTCTTCATCTTACCCGCCTCTCAGAAGCATGGTCTCCAGCTTCTCCTTCTAGAGACACTCTCTTCACTTCTGTGACTGCTCATTTTCTCCCACCTCAGTCTCCTTGGGTGAGTCTTTACCTGTGAATGTTGGAGGGCTTCAGGGCTCAGTCTGACTTCTCTCACTCTTGATGTTACTTCCTCTTTTTCATTTCCATAAGTCTTATTTCTTTAACAAAAATTCTTAAATAAGTAGGCAAATATCAGTATTTTATGTAATCTGCTTGGGATGTATATACTGCTAAAATATAAAAATTTGTATTTTTAGAAATCTTTAAATATTTCATATTAAAGAAAATAGAAATTTACTAACCATTTGGGGACACTATAAAACCATTAGCAAAGCAGAGCATCCGATAACAGTCACTTCTCCAGCTGTCATTCTCTGGACAGTTTCAGTCTCATAGAAGACAACTGAGACCAAGAGGCATCTTCATTTGTCAATGAAGTTAACAAAATTATATGTCCAAAGTCGTCATTATTATTCCTAGTGGAGACCCTCAGATGCTTACTTTAAAGCCTTTTAAATCTTACTTTACAAACAAGTTTAAAAGTAGTAAAAGTAAAATATTATTAGAAACATGAGGAGAAGAAAATATATTTTAAAAACAGACATGAAAATTTAAAAGTTAAATCATAGCTATTAAAAGTGTGTTAGTAAATCCATAAATCCCTATATCCATGTTTTATTGGCCTCTAAGACTATTGAAAGTGAAAGTCACTCAGTAGTGTCTGAGTCTTTGCTACCCCATGGACTATGAAGTCCATGGAATTCTCCAGGCCAGAATATGGAGTGGGTAGTCTTTCCCTTCTCCAGGGGATCTTTCCAACCCAGAGATTGAACCCAGGTCTCCTGCATTGCAGGCAGAGTCTTTACCAGCTGAGCCAAAGGGAAACCTTTTGTACTAAAGGGAAGACTATTGTACTAAATGGCACAACATTGCATGTTGGCAATGATACCAAATAATATTTGTCATTATGTTCTGCAAGCTCTTAAGAATGGAGGGGCATCAGCAACACATTTTAGGAAAATGCCCATCAAAAGCGTTAACATTTTTTGTTTTAGTATTGAAACATAATGGACTTCATTTCTGTTGTCCACATTATAATAAAAGCCTTCATGAGAAGGTGTGACTCTAAGGATGGAAATTACATACTCAGTATCTGTTGTAAGTTCTGAGAGGGTAGGAAACATGCATTTCATTTAGATTCAGTTTGCTACTTTTATACCTGCAGCTTCCCTGAGAGTGCAGTTGAAAGGAGACCATCTAAAAGGAAGGAAGGGAAGTCTCTTCTCAGAAAACAAAAATACAAAAAAAATGCCTGAAGTTCTTTATGTTCAGGAACAGCACTTCAGTTTTAACCCTGAATATCATATAACATACCTATGAATATTCAAAACAGAGATTAAATGTGAAAAATATGCAATGCAAGTTAATTTTATAAATGTATTTCTTAAATTCTGCTTCTCTTAATTAAGTGGAAGCCATTTAATAAGCACAAAAATATGTTAATGAAGAAAAACTGGATTCTCTTGATGGTGATTTGCACAGGATGGAAAGAAGGTTATGATGATAACTCTGGTAGTGTTTTATAAATTACTTTTAAAAAATGACAACAGAAAGGCCAAGTCTGGCCTTCTAAGTTTCTTGATTGAGTTGAAGAAAGCTGTATTTGTATCAGATAATGAGTAAGCCTGTGAAATCCTCTATGATATCAATGGGATATATTAGTACTATAGAATCTATAACTATTAGGTCTATAACTTAGAAGAAAACCTCTATATTTCTTCTATTATAACATTTCACCATTTGGATATATAAGTAAGTAAAGTCGCTCTGTCATGTCTGACTCTTTGCAACCCCATGGACGGTAGCCTACCAGGCTCCTCTGTCCATGGGATTTTCCAGGAAAGGGTACTAGAGTAGGTTGCCATTTCCTTCTCCAGGGGATCTTCCCAATCCAGGGATCAAACCTGGGTCTCCATCATTTTCATCAATATCTTGTCAGTATTTCATTGACTTTTTTTCTTTTATGGGGGGTTGCAATTGCAGAGGTGTCTCATATACCCCCTGCCCTCACACTCCAGAGCCTCCCCACGACCAACATCCCTTCCTTTGCTACAACTGGCGAATCTAAACTGATACATCATAGTCACCCACAGTCCATAGTTTACATTAGGATTCACTCCTGGTGTGCGTTCTATGAGTTTAGACAAATGTATGACATTTTTATTATCATGTATCATACAGAGTATTTCCATTGTCCTAAAAATCATCTATGCTCCACCTATTCATCCCTTACTCCTGTCTCCACTCTCTGGCAACCACTGGTCATTTTACTGTCTCCATAGTTTGCCTTTTTGTCATACAGTTAGCATTATACAGCATGTAACCTTTTCAGACTGACTACTTTCACTTAGTAATGAACATTTATGATTCTTCCATGTTGTACATTGTGTGTGTGTGTGTGTGTGCGTGCTGAATAATTCTCCATAGTCTGGATGAACTAGGTTAATTATCCATTCACCTATTGAAGGACATCTTGGTTGCTTCCAAGTTTTGGTAATTATGAATAAACCTGCTATATGTATTTTACAGATTTAAAAGTTTTGTTTCTCTTCCTTCAAAGTTAAACATATAACGAACCATTATTTCTAATATGCATGCAAATCAGACTGAATAGGTACCTCCTTTCATTTCTCTATATTTACATTAGTTACATTATTTTTAATATTAACATATTCATTTTTTCCATCTTCCATTTACTTTGAACAATTCAGGGAAGTGTAATAAAACACACAAATAGATCTACAAAGAAGTGCCATCACAATACAGAGATGGTTGTTCTATGGAAACTGAAAAGTTGACTGATAGGCAGAGATGTATCGCAATACTTAATAGTCAGTTGCTGGATGAAAGTCTAAATTTGAAGTAAGAATAGTGATTTGATTGTAGCCGAGGAAAAGTTACAGTCCTATAGGACACACAGATGTGTACTAGAAACAGTCTGGCTGTTTGTCTAAACAGTAAAGATTTGTCACCTGGACATTGAAAAATGATAACTGACACACACATACTTACCACTTGGTAAAAGGGAGAAAACTTTGGCCCAGAATTTGGTCTTTGTTTACAGAGTGGAATTTCTCACAGGATACAAGCAAGTTGTACCCTATAGTTTAATTCTGAACTTTGCATAGATACACGACATGGGGTTAAATGTACCCTTGCAGATAAGCTCATTTGAAGAGGAGGCACCTCAGGCTTTCTGACCAAAACTCCCAGCTTTGGGCCAAAGGCCAGCTGCCCTTTCTCATTTGCTTCTTATCCAAAGCTACTGCCTTATCTTGCAGCCATAGAAATATGACATGAACTATAACTTAAAATTTTTGTAATAGTCATGTTAAAAAGTAAAAAGGAACAGGTGAAATGGATATTAGTAAGATATTTTTAAACCAGTATGTTCACAATAATATCGTTTCAACATGTAATCAATGTGACAAATCATTAATGAGAGAAAAATATTTTTACACTGTCTTTGACATCTATTGTGTTTTGTATACATATAGCACACCTCAGTTTCGACCAGATGCATTTGAAGTCCTCAAATGTGTTGGACAACCCAAGGTTTACAGTATTATTAGTTAGGACTTCTATGGATGCAAGGGAGTAAATACATTTCTCAGTAATTAGAAGGACTGTTTTGGTAGGTGTCTTGGTTTGGGTTCTCCAGTAGCAGACCCTGAGACAAGGATTTGAGTGGAAGTAGTTTATTTTGGAAGTGATCCCAGGAAAACACATTTAGGGAGTGGAAAAGTGATATACAGAAGGAAGGAAGTCAATAAAGAGTGTGTTAACAAACAAGTTACAGCTTGGGCTACTAGATTCCTTCTTGCTGGGTCACTATGTGAGAGAGAATTGCTTCAACCGATGGGCAACGCACTGGGGCATTTATCTACCAACTCCCCATTGATCAGTGGGCTGAGGGTTGAGTCCAGGGGTTTTGGCTTGTCTTACATGTGGCCCCAATGTGCTCTACAAGCATAGAGCTCCCAAAACAGTGAGGGAATGTCAGAGGATAGGAGCGGGAACATGACAGTTTCTGCTCCAGCAGGTCACACCGTCCAAGGAGGGATCCTGCTAGTCTCAGGAGCCCTGGAAGCCTGATGCCAAGACTCTCCTTTACATCACTCATCCTACTTATGTATCCTATCCCTGGCTTCTGGATCAGTCTTGCCACACAGTAGGTGTTTAATAAATAGCTGTTCACTTTCCTTTGGGTATCAGCTTTATTCTTTTAGGCATGTGTGATCATGCTAAGTCACTTCAGTCATGTCCGACTCTTTGCGACCCTATGGACAGTTGCCTGCCAGGCCCCTCTGTCCATGGGATTCTCCAGGCAAGAATACTGAAGTGGGTTGCCATACCCTCCTCCAGGGGATCTGCTCAACCCAGGGACTGAACTTGCATCTCTTATGTCTCCTGCATTGGCAGGTGGTTTGTTTAACACCAGCGCCATTGGGAAGCTTCTTTATTCTTTTGGGCCTCTCCATGTAAATGGGGCACATAGCTACCAACAATCATGGGTCATGTCCTTATAACTCCCTCACTAGAAAGGAAAGTGAAGTTTTACCCTTTCTAACTTGAGGAAAAACAAAAACAAAAAAGAACAGCAACAAAAATATCCTCAAGGAAGAAAGCCAACTGGCCTAACATGGGCCTTCACTTTATCTCTGGGCCAAACCCTTTGAACAGAGACATAGCATACTATTATTGGCTAGATTTGAATGAGATGTCCATTCCTGAGGTTATGGAGGTGGATATATTATGGGACGGTGGAGTGACAATGAAATTTTAACCATATTCAGACTATGGCTACTCACTGGAGTGTATTTAAATTGTGAATCCCTTTTGTCTTGATAGAAAAATGCTTGAAGACCAGCACTGTCTCAGCTGAACCATTTTAGTACTGCTCTTATATCTGCTGCAGATTTAATGCTTGATGTTTTGACTATTCGACAGAGATACTGTAGACAATTTAATAATTTATAGTTCCGTTCAGTCCAGTCGCTCAGTCGTGTTCGATTCTTTGCAACCCTATGAATCACAGCATGCCAGGCCTGCCTGTCAATCACCAATTCCTGGAGTTTACCCAAACCCACGTCCATCGAGTCAGTGATGCCATCCAGCCATCTCATCCTCTGTTGTCCCCTTCTCCTTCTGCCTCCAATCCTTCCCAGCATTAGGGTCTTTTCCAATGAGTCAACTCTTCGCATGAGGTGGCCAAAGTATTGGAGTTTCAGCTTCAACATCAGTTTTCACACAGTTATAAATTTGCATCATATGTCCCTGAGGCTTGTTTGGGAATGAATCAAGTCGGACAAGACTGAGTCCCTTATTAGATGCTGTCTCATCATTTCCACTAGAGTCAGTGGCTGGCTGCATTAACTCAGCATAATGTATTCAGTGTTCATCCATGTTATAGCATGCATCAGTATTTTATAAAATGCCAAATAATGTTCCATTGCCCGTAATACCATGTTTTATTTGTCCATTTATCAGTTTATGTACCCTTGGATTGCCCTGCCTCCAATACATTTTTTCCTTTTATGAATAGTGCCACTATGACATTCATATGTAAGTTTTCATGTGTACATGGGCTTCATTTATCTGCCTAGGAGTAGAATTGCTGGATTATGTGGTAACTTTGTGGCTGTACCCCCTTACGTTCCCACTAGCAATGTATGAGAGTTCCAATTTCTCTACATCCTTTCCAACACTTATTATTGCCTTTAGTTATAGTACTGAACATTTAAGATCAGAAAACACATGCAGATATAGACCTTAATACATCTTCTCTGTTTGTAACCTCCACGCATGGCTTTGTGGTCATGTAGCTAAACATGAATGGAATGGATGGAATGTCCATTCCAGTGAATGGAAACCTTTTGGTTTGTATGTTTCTTTAAGTTTTAAAAAGTGTATTTACACATTATGAGACTCACAATAAACCTACACAGAGTACAAAGAGTGGCAATTTCCCATTTTAGACCTTAGATGGGCTAGGTCAGAAAGGTTAAGTAATAAGTGAAGTATCTAAAGCTCTGGTCCCCTGGCTTCATGTTGAGTCTTCTTTATACCGTTCAAAGCTGGATTTTAACATCTCTTCTAAGTATCATATTAATGTTCAGAAAAGAATGCTGAGAAGTTTCAAAAGATCTTAGTTAAAAGCAAAAAAGACAGCAGAAGCTGAAGGGACAGAGTGTATTTGACAGTTTGGAGATGCTAATTATGAGATAGTTGTAGGGACTGGAGAGAACAATCTGGGGAAGCCTGATAAGGGAAGTCACTAGGCTTCCAACTTCAGCAAGAGATTTAAGAGGACTGTAAATCAGGTGAAGTTGGGTTATGTAAACTGTAGATTGCATTATCTCAGAAAGAGCTAACACCAGAAAGTAGGTAATTGTTATAAATTTCAGCTCTGTTTTCATTTTTTTCTAACAGAAAATTTTAAACATGCATGGAATATCAAAAAATAGTATAATAAATCCTCACAATGCCCACTGATAGAACATGATCAACATTCTGTCATTCTTACAAGTTGACTTATAAAAATATTTGAATACATTAAGGCTTTCTTTAATATCATTTTTCCCTCCAGCTTTATTGAGGTATAAATAACAATTAAAATGTAAATATTGAAAATACAACCTAATGACTTGATACACATATATGCTCAGTTGCTAAGTCACATCCAACTCTTTGCAACCCATGGACTATAGAAAATACTCACCACAGCCAAGGCAATCAACATAGCAGTCAATTCACACCTTAACCATTTTTCTTTTTTGTTTTTAATGTTGAGAACTTCCAAGATCTCTTCTCATAGAAAATTGAAATTTCACAGTACATAACTGTTGACTGGAGCCACATTTCTGTATACCAGTTCTCCAGAACTTACTTGTATTTTGTAATTGAAGCCAAAAGTCATTATTAAAAAGGGAAATTATCAAAGAATAGCAACATGATCTTGTGATAAGCTCCACAAATTTTGACCTTTCTTCATTTAGGGTGGAAGGGAAGAAAACTGCTGAGCTGGTAAGATGGCCACACAAATAGCTACATACTTATGGGTGGGAACCCAACATTTTGTTCATTCAGTCCTGCAGTCATTCGTTCATTCAAATAACACATTCTAGGCAGTTTTGATGCACACTGTCCATCCACCAGTGAGACTGTCATGCTGGCCTTGGGCTCGAGTCCAAATCAGGAGTCATCGTTTAATACATCTTTGAAGACTGTGGATAAGTGCTGTCCTTGAGCTTCATCTTTCTCATCCATAAAATAGGGATAATATGCTGCTGAATAGGGTGTTGTTAGAGTTAAAAGTAAGGGGAGTTCCCCAGAAATATGCATGACCTGTGTTCTGTAACATATGCCACTGTTACTTGTCTAGGCCCTAGCTCATGATGAAAAAAAACATTAGACAGCCTCTCTCCCCTCAGATTTCCCTTTCCCAGTCTAAGAGGGCAGCAACAAGCTCACAGAGGTTCCCTGCACAATGCAGCATGTAAGATGCCAGAAAGCTGCCCCCATTAACACCATGCATTCATCTTCCAAAATCATCTGAGTTTCTCTAACTTTCTGTTACTTTTCATTAGGTCTTGCACCTCTACAAACATAATCTGTGCTAAACCCTGTTGTTGTCCGAGGTCAAAAAATCTGTTGGAGTTTGGAGGAAACAAAGGTTTATTGAAAGAGTCAAGCAAGGAGTTCATGCTCAAAAAAAATCCAAACTCCCTGATGGGTTTCAGGGGAGAGTTTTTATAGGGAAGGTGAGGGAGAAAGTGCAGTGTAGGTGATCACTTCCATCATTATTCTCTGACTGGTTGATGATGAGGTAACAGGGTCATGTCATGGGGTTTAACATCTTCAGTCCTCAGGCTCCAGCTGGTGTGGGGGCTCCCTGCTCGTGGTCATCATGCAGTTAACTTCTTCCATCTGGTGAGGGTTTTAGTATCTGCAGAACAACTCAGGAATGTGCATCAGACACTGTCATCTATATGATCTAAATCCTTCAGGGAAGGACTAAAGATTTTGTGATTGCTATATGGCTGATCTATTGTTTAATATTTTGTTGTTGTTACTACACATTCACATTCTTTCAATCATTAATTCTTGAGCCAGCCTTCTGTGGTTCAGAGGAGACCTGGGAGATTAAAGCTTTTCTCCAAGCAAGAGGGGCTTCCCAGGTGGTTCAGTGGTAAAGAATCCACATGCCAATGCAAAGAGAAGCAGGATGCAGGCTAGATCCATGGTTCAGGAAGATCCCCTGGAGGAGGAAATGGCAACCCACTCCAGTGTTCTTGGGTAGATAATCCCACGGACAGAGGAGTCTGGTGGGCTACAGTCCATGGGGCCACAAACAGTCGGACAGGACTGAGTGAGCACTGCATGCACAAACAAGAAGCAGGTAGAGGGCATGGGGTGGGATCTAGCCCAGGAAGGTCCCTGCTCCATAACAGCTGGACACCCTCCTGTAGCACCCTTATTTGGTCTTGATGAGGGCAGAGTGCCCAGAGCGCAGGCTGCTATCTCCTTGTGCCAGCTTTCTCTGGGTCTTCATCACAGCTGAGGGAGCGTTTCTGATGCAGCCTGCCCCTCCCTCTCCGTCTTCTGGGTGGGGGCCCGGGCTCAGAGCGCGCCCTTTGGTAGAATTTGCAGCCCGGTGCCCAAACGTAGGCGCCCCTGTCCGGTGCCTTGGGTGCCGCAGTTTGTTTCCCTAAGTGGCTCCATCAAGCGCGCCTGCAGCCTCGCCTCACACCTGCGCGGCCCCCAGCAGAGCCCGCCTGGCTGCCCCTTGGTCCTGCTGCCCCCACCGCTCCCGACTCCAGGCCCCAGGGGCAGAGGCACCAAGCGGGTGGCTCCCCACTGTGCTCCACTCCCTGAAGCAGGTGGTTCTGTCTCCCCAAGAGAGGACCGCGCTGTGTCTGAGCCTCCAGCTTCCCCGCCGGCGTCTCCAGGAGCAGCTCCATCACCAGAGCAGCGCGACCCCGACCCGCGGCCGCCTCCACCTGCAAGATGCGGAAGCCCAGCCCTCTGCAGGACGCGAACTTCTGCTCGCGCCTGTTCTTCTGGTGAGAACCCGCCTGGGCTGTGGCACCTCCGCCGTCGTGGGGCGGGTGCTTGACGCCGCCGCTGCGCTTTTGGGGACCGAGGAGGGGGGTGGTCGGGGCGAGGGAGCGCTTTCCGCTGGCGCCCTGGGCACCAGGCTGCTTGTAGCCCTTGGGGCCACGTGGTCCCTGGCATCTGGCGAGCCAGGGAGAGGGAACTCGTGGTGGGGCTCCCTGACTTGTAGCTCGCTGCCCCACCAGCAAACTCCTTAGGCCCTAATAGGACAGGAGAAGTAGGAGGGGCGGCGAGTGAAGCAGGAGGCAGGGAAGCTGAGACCCCAGGCTGCCCAAGGGAAGTCTCCCGCCAAGCGGGAGAAGGACTGGACCACCCCCTCCACCACCCCCCACACACCCAATACCACACAGCCACACTCCATCCTTAGCCGGCTTCCCCAGTACTGCTCAGGAATTCGCAGTTCTGAACTAAAGCGGCATCCTTATTTTACCCCTAAGCAAGCAGTTTATGAACAGCTTCCTTTATCCAATTAGTGTCCTGCACTGTTACCATCGTCCAAGAACGTCCCCATTTCTCCCATATTCCTTAGGTGACAGGTGAGTTCCGCCTGCCCCAGGCTCCCTCCTCACTGTGCCTATGACAATGTCTCCCTTCCTCCCTCCCTCTCTCCCTGTACATCTCTCACTGCATTTCCTGTATCTATTTGTGACAAGTTTCATGTGTGTAAAAAGACTTGTTTTTAATGTAATGAATGGGGATACTATTCTTGAACACGTTTTGCTTTTGCCTGGGACACACAGCCAGGACTGGAGTATGTATTTGAACGGCCCCCTTCTCTATTGTGAATATCTCCACTTCCACATTTGAGGACCAAACCCTGGGGATGTGGTCCCTGAAACCCGTGGGGGTCTTATGCAGATCTTTAGCCTTCAGAGAAGCAGTACATGGTCTTGATGCAGCTGGTCCTACCCAGGAGTCATTTGGTCCTGAAACCACTGAAGGGTCCCTGAACTGTGAGGAAACACCAATGAAAAATGCTGCAGAGAGCTGAAGCTCTTACCTGAAGTCTTCATCTAATAGCTGGGACCTTTATTTTTTGGGGCTCCAAAATCACTGAAGATGGTGATTGCAGCCATGAAATTAAAAGATGCTTATTCCTTGGAAGGAAAGTTATGACCAACCTAGATAGCATATTAAAAAGCAGAGACATTACTTTGCCAACAAAGGTCCATCTAGTCAAGGATATGGTTTTTCCAGTGGTCATGTATGGATGTGAGAGTTGGATTCTGAAGAAAGCTGAGCACCAAAGAATTGATGCTTTTGAACTGTGGTGTTGGAGAAGACTCTTGAGAGTCCCTTGGACTGCAAGGAGATCCAACCAGTCCATCCTAAAGGAGATCAGTCCTAGGTGTTCATTGGAAGGACTGACGCTAAAGCTGAAACTCCAATACTTTATTTTGGCCACCTCATGCGAAGAGTTGACTCATTGGAAAAGACCCTGATGCTGGGATGGGTTGGGGGCAAGAGGAGAAGGGGACGACAGAGGATGAGATGGCTGGATGGCATCACCAACTCGATGGGCATGAGTTTGAGTAAACTCTGGGAGTTGGTGATGGACAGGGAGGCCTGGCGTGCTTCGATTCATGGGGTCACAAAGAGTCGGACACGACTGAGCAACTGAACTGAACTGAACTAACTAGGCAGGCCTGAACCTCTGGATTTTAATCACTCTTTGGTTATTATTAGGTCTTTTGTTTCTGGAACCTAGCTCCAGGGAATGGGAGCGCCTATGCTTGTTCTGATGGTGGTATATTCAGTGTGTAGTTATGTCTCTTGGTCATTTGGTGGCCCTTAAGGAAAGGGGCTTAGAAGAAGGAATGTGGGTGTGGTTACTCTAAATAATACTGAAATAGTCAAATATCTGCTTAAGGCAGGGCAAGGCACCTTCTGTCTGTGGATTTTCAAAATGTGTGTGTGGAAATGGGAAGATAAAGACTTCTCATTGATCTTGGTAGACACCCATTTCCAGTTTTCCTGCTGGAAGGAGAGAAGCTATTACCTCTTATTTCACACTTGAAGTTGCTGAAGCAGAGAGGTTGAGTGAGTTGTCTACCAGCACACAGCTAGAAAGTGAAAGAGTTGGACCCCAAATCAGGCAGTCTGGCTCCCTGTGTATGTAACTGCTGTATCGAGTAGGTTCTATTTGTGTACTTGTTTGTAAATGCACAGAGAAGCTGATTCCAAACACACCTTTGGTCTTATTGGCAGGAGTCTCTCAAGGCAAGTTCTTAAAGTTCTTGCTTTTGGAGATGATGCATGTGAAACATCTCTATAATCAAGCTTTAGGGCAGCTCTTCTCAGAGCTTTCAGACCTGCTCATCCTCATCACCTGGGAGTTTGTTAGAACTGCAAATCCCGCCGCCCCCGTCCCCCCCATCCCCCCCTCCCCCCGCACTATTTCTAGACCAATTATGTAAAGTTAGAAATTCTGGGGGTGGGGGTTAAATAAGCTCCAGGTGATTCTGATGGAAGGTTGAGACTGGCTTCTGCTTTCAGCCACCCCTCCCACTGGCATTACTACTTCAATGTTAACTTTTTTTTTTTTACATCAAAAGAAACGTATTAGGATTTTTTTTTTTCTATTTTGCAAATTTCTTTTATTTTTTTATTTTTAAACTTTACAAAATTGTATTAGTTTTGCCAAATATCAAAATGAATCCGCCTCAGGTATACATGTGTTCCCCATCCTGAACCCTCCTCCCTCCTCCCTCCCCATACCATCCCTCTGGGTCGTCCCAGTGTACTAGCCCCAAGCATCCAGTATCATGCATTGAACATGGACTGGCAACTCATTTCATACTTGATATTTTACATGTTTCAATGCCATTCTCCCAAATCTTCCCACCCTCTCCCTCTCCCACAGAGTCCATAAGACTGTTCTATACATCAGTGTCTCTTTTGCTGTCTTGTACACAGGGTTATTGTTACCATCTTTATAAATGCCATATATATGTGTTAGTATACTGTATTGGTGTTTTTCTTTCTGGCTTACTTCACTCTGTATAATAGGTTCCAGTTTCATCCACCTCATTAGAACTGCTTCAAATGTATTCTTTTTAATGGCTGAGTAATACTCCATTGTGTATATGTACCACAGCTTGCTTATCCATTCCTCTGCTGATGGACATCTAGGATGCTTCCATGTCCTGGCTATTATAAACAGTGCTGCGATGTTAACTTTTAAAAGGGGTCCAGACTTTGTGAAGTTAGTTGTTGAACACAATTTCCAGCCTGTACGTAAAGTCTGAGGTACTCTCGTGATTTCCTGTGTTCCCCACTCGCTGCCCTGGGGAAAGCTGACATGAGCCCAGGCAGGAAGTACTGCCCAGAGACAAAGTCCGCCTTGTAGAGAAAAACTGAGTTTTCATCTTCTCATTGGGTGTTTGCTTTTCTTCTCATATTTCACCTGCTTTCTAAACTTGCAAATGATGCCAGTAACTAGCTTATTGTCTTTATACAAATGACCTCACTGGAGGTTTAGTGTTTTCACAGCACAGGTGGGACTTAGGGTCAAAGAGAAGGCATTCGTTATGGCTATAGGTAATTATTGTGGATTTTAGAAATTTCTGCAATAAAATTAAAACTATAGAATAAGAAGTGAATAAAAGTTTATTTCTGTTAGCCACATATACTCACTGATAATTTGGCTGTTTCTTAGAAGTAGAATAACTGGTGAAAGCCGAATTTTGTTCCATCAGGTTTGCCCTCTTAAAAACTGCTTGTGTGTTTATTTCATTGCTATTTGTGCATACCTGAATTACATTTCTAATGGGACTGAGGTTAAAAATGTCAAACAGTTACTTATTTATTGTTGTCCATGCTGGGTCATCATTGCTGTTCTCGTGCTTTTCTCTAGTTGTGTGGTGACGGGTGGCTACTCCCTAACTGTGGTGCAGGGGCTTCTCTTCTTATGGAGCACAGACTCCAGGGCGAGTGGGCTTCAATAGTTGCGGCTCATGGGCTTAGTTGCTCCATGCCACGTGGAATCTTCCTGGACCAGGAATCAAACCTGTGTTCTCTGCATTAGCAGATGGATTCTTAACTACTGGACAATCAGGGAAGTCCAATATCAGTTTTAATAAGAATTTATTTGATTTTTAGAGTTGGAACATTATTGATTATTTGTCTTTCTTTGAATTGTCTCTTCATAGACATTTTTTCCTATGAGGCATTTTTATATTTGAATAATTTGCAATAACACATATAATACTTTTTCAGATTTTCCTTTGTTCTTTAGAGGTTTTAAATTAGATATAATTAATTATATTGAACTTTTCTTTTTAGCTTCTCCTATTGCCTTTTAATATGTCTTTTTTAAAATCCTAGCATCCTCTATATCTCTGTACGCATTCTATTTTGGCTCTCTTTTCTTATTTAATTTCTACCAATAAAGACAACTATATATATATATATATATAAATATATATATATATATATATATATATATATGTATTTATTTTAGTATTTGGTATAAGATGGACCTCATTTTCCCAAACAGCCCATATTCCTATATGGTTTGTTGAATGACTCTTCCTTTTTCCCATAATTGAACATCAGTGGCACAATTTTTGAACCATGCCCAGTCTGTTGAGACTCTCCCTGGCAATGTCCCCGCTGTCCTGCACTGCAGCCTTGGGGTTGTGCTCTGCATTTCTCCCCCCACCCCCCTATTCCCAGAAGCAGCAGGTTGGGGGTTAGTGCAGGACCTGTCCCCAGAGATGAGGGTGGAGCGGGGTCTTGGACCAGATGCATTTGGCCATCAGGGAATGGTTGCATCCTTACTCCACTGACACTGGCCACATCTCAGTCAGTAAACTGTCCCCTTGCAAAGGGAGTGTGGGTGTGGAAACTGCCACTAGCGTCAAGTCAGACTCTCCACAGACTCTTGTCAGAGAAGCTGATGACATGAGGGGGGATGTGAACTGGCCTAGTGCTGAGATGGTTTAGGGAGGTTGGTGCTGTTAGGCCCTCAGTAACTAATGATTGTGAATACATAGAAATGTTTAATTTCAAGCTAGAATTCTTTGCACCAGTTCCAGAATACCACTTGTTCCTCATTAACAGTGAGAGATCCACATGTTGTAGATGGCGTCTGGGTGAGCTCTGCCAGGTGCTTTTTCTGGTCTTGACCTGTTTCCTGTAATCATTTAGTTTGTTGAGTTTTGGTAATTTTATACAATAACTACAGTCTCAAGCAAGGTGTAGAACATCCTAGAGGTATGGTGTGTCCTTGTGGAAAACTAATCTGCCTAAAAATTTTATCTCTTGTAGTTTTTTCTTGATTTTTTGGGATCTTGATCATCCTACCTCATCAACCTGAGAGGTGTCAATTAGAGTCCATTCAGATGTGTCAAGGGAATAAGTTGCCTGAGTCTTCCAGGGGTCCCCCAAACATGTTGACCCCCTTTCTCTCTGTTGACATGAAACAAAGAGGGTATCAGATATTTCTCTGGCAAAGATAGGCTTATGGGATCAGCAGAGAATTATAGTTGAGGTTTACAACTATGGAGAGCTACACGCAAGTCTTCAAAGGGCCAGGGAAAGAGATCACTATTATAGAGGGGAAAGGAAGCTGGCAGGTCTGTTAAACAAAGATTCCATGGCGTTTCACTGACTGACTGCCAGGAAAGAAGCAGAGTCTTTGTTCTTCCTGTTGGGTTCTGTCATTGTAACTGCATCTGTCAAAGTTATCAGAGATTTTCTACTGGGGCCCAGTGGGATTACTCAGGATCTCTGTCGTGGTGACAGCTGCTCTTTTTCTGGTGAGATGTTTTCCTGTTTAGAGCAACACTGTCTTCTCAGGTGATCCCCTCAGCAGCCTTGGGAGGTGCTATCTCCACATGTTCTCCTCAGTTTCCAGAGGCCAATACTGAGATGTTATGTGGCTAGTTTGTGGTCATTCAACTAGAAAGTGACAAAGTCTAGACTCTAACACAGGAAGATTTCCAACTGAGGCACATCATGTGCAATTTTTTTCTCATTACATTTTTTTAAATTGTGGAAAAATGCACAAAACATAAAATTTACCATCTTGACCATATTTAAGCATATGGTTTAGCATTGTTAAGGACATTCACGTAATTTTGCAAACAATTTCCAGAACTCTTTTCTTCCTGCACTAGTTTGGGGGGAAGTGTCATCATCTGGGCACATCCCAGTGCTAATTCTGAGTGTTTTCTGTGGGGAACAACTGTAGGGAAAATGGCCTAACATGTTTCAAACCTGTTTAGTGGTAAAGCTCACAGACTTATACTTTTGTTTTGGAAGGAAATTGAGACATAGTAAGACATAGTAAGGGTCACTGGGATGCTGACCTGGAGTGGAGAAGTGGAGGAGGGGGCACAATTGAGGCCCTGGGTCCTCAGGGCCGCTGTTGGGATTAGGATCCAGTCTTCTGTCTCCTGGATTGGGGTTCTTTGGAGGTGCCAACCTACCAGAGTTTGTAAAAGCTGAAGCCCAGTTTCTCTTATTGCTTCTTTAATGATTCATGGACATTCACGCATTCAATAAATAATTCTTGAGCATCAATTCTGTATACATACTGTCCTTGGAATAATGGAATAAAAGAAGTTTGATCTCTGCTTTCACTGGTTATTATTGTCTTGCCTTGAAATTTTCCTTACCGTGGCAAGGTCAGGAAAATAGTGTTAATCTTTGGGCTATCTCTACATTTTATTATCATTTAAATAATGCCTAATGGATTTGAACAGGGTTTGAGGGATACCCTGTGTATAGTTAACTGTTTTTTTCCCTTTTATAATAAGTAATTTGCAGAGAGAGAATTTGAGATTATATGGATACCGTCTTCCACATCAAACTTTCACCCACTGGTTTTAACTTCCATTGATAATTTTCTGACTCCATCACTCCTTTTGTGTTTGTTTGCCTCTGTTTGCAAGAGCATTCCTTTCTTTCCTATTAATGTAACAACATGGATTCAGACATCCTTTCTTTATTTAATTTGTTGTTATTCATTGCCACTTATTTGTTTTGATTCTCAATGTATCCCAGATTTGTCTAGCAAAAGTCATTCAAGCTGGCTTCTCTGTGCTTTCTATACAACCTCATGACTCTTTCAGGGCTTCCTTATTTTATGGTGCAAGTTGTTCCTTCTTGGACTTTCTCTGCCTGTAGGTCTTAGGCTGTAGACAGTGAGGCTTTTGCCGGGATTGCCTGGGGCTCTGTTTACCAGGGCTCGTACTAGTTATGAGCAGCCCCCACAGAAATTCTCCTTTTGGAGCCAGTGTTGTGGCTTGACTGGCTTTTGTGGTTCTTAGGATTGTGAGACATGTGTCAGCAACAACCATCAGGGGACTTTGAAATGATGAGGTGTATCACTCATTCATGTGTCGTGGAGGGTACCAGACACACCTGGGGTGACACAGGCGGGTCCTGAATAGAGAGAGGACATGTGAGTAAGTCTGGACTTGAGATTCTGCCTTTTAGGGGTTGCGGGTGGGGTGTTTAGGATTTTGATGGTTCACTCTTTATTGCTAAGTATGCTAAGTCACTTCAGTCGTGTCCAACTCTGTGTGACCCCATAGACGGCAGCCCACCAGGCTTCCTCATCCCTGGGATTCTCCAGGCAAGAACACTGGAGTGGGTTGCCATTTCCTTTTCCAATGCATGAAAGTGAAAAGTGAAAGTGAAGTCGCTCAGTCGTGTCCGACCCTCAGCGACCCCATGGACTGCAGCCTTCCAGGCTCCTCCATCCATGGGATTTTCCAGGCAAGAGTACTGGAGTGGGGTGCCATTGCCTTCTCTGTCACTCTTTATTGGTGAATTTTAAACACAAGAGCGGGAAATAAAGTGTGAGAAGGGAGAACCAAGCAGTCAGCAAGATAGTCTGTTATCAAGTCAACCAGAGCTTTTTCCAAGTGGGAACTTCATGGGTGGGGTGGTCTGGCTCTTTATCTAGTTGTGTAGGTGGCACATGTTCATTGGAGGTGGCTGTCTTCGACAAGGATGTCTCCAAGGTTTAATGTCTAGCATTTATATTATAATCAAAAAAGCTAATTATCAGGTGCTTACATAAACTGCCCCAACCTTGGAACCAGCTATTTCTTCAAGGAGACTTGGCTCCTTTTAGAGAAGAAGGGTATCAGAAAGTTAAGATCTGGGTGAAGGGTCCTAAAAGGCACAGACTTCCAGTTATAAAATAAATAAGCTATGGAGATATAATGTCTGGTGTGGTGACTATAGTTAGTAATACTCTATGCATATTTGAAAGCTGCTAAGAAATTAGACTTTAAAAATTCTCACCACACACACACACACACAATTCTCACCACAAGAAAGGAAATGTAATTGTGTATGTTAAAAAAACAGAACCCCAAGATCTAAGGACTGGAATGCTCTTTGCTACCAATATGTCATTACTCCAGGGCCTCTCATTGTATAGAATTAGGGTGCATACATATGTGTGTGTGTGAAAACACATATGTAATTATTTTTTAAATTTATTTCAGGATAATTACTTTACAATATTATAATGGTTTTTGCCATACATCAACATGAATTGGCCACAGGTATACGTATGTCCCCCTGATCCTGAACCCACCTCCCACTTTTTTCCCCCACCCTATCCCTCTGGGTTGTCCCAGAGCACTGGCTTTGGGTGCCCTGTTTCATATATCGAATTTGACCTGGCAATATGTTTTACATATGATAGTATACATGTTTCAATGCTATTCTCTCAAGTCATCCCATCCTTGCCTTTTCCCTCTGAGTCCAAAAGTCTGTTCTTTACATCTGTGTTTCCCTTGCTGCCCAGCATGTTGGATCATTGGTACCATCTTTCTAAATTCCATATATGTGTGTTAATACACAGGATTTGGCTTTCTGTTTCTGACTTACTTCACTCTGTATAATAGGCTCCAGGTTCATCTACCTCATTAGAACTGACTTAAATGTGTTCCTTTTTATAGCTGAGTAATATTCCACTGTATATATGTACCATAACTTCCTTATCCGTTCATCTGCTGATGGAGATCTAGGTTGCTTCCATGTCCTAGCTATTGTAAACAGTGTCGCAATGAACATTGGGGTACATGTGTCTCTTTCAGTTCTGGTTTCCTTGAGGTGTATGCTCAGCAGTGGGATTTGCTGGGTCATATGGCAGTTTGCTGGGCTTCCCTGGTGGCTCAGAGTTTTAACATGTCTGTCTGCAATGCGGGAGACCTGGATTAGATCCCTGGGTCGGGAAGATCCCCTGGAGAAGGAAATGGCAACCCACTCCAGTATTCTTGCCTGGAGAATCCCATGGATGGAGGAACCTGGCAGGCTAGTCCACTGGGTTGCAAAGAGTCAGACATGACTGAGAGACTTCACTCAATTTAACTCACTCAAAGTGGCAGTTCTATTTCCAGTTTTTAAAGGACTCTCCACACTGTTCTCCAAAAATAGTGGCTGTACCAGTTTGCATTCCCACCAACAGTGTAAGAAGGTTCCCTTTTCTCCACACCCTCTTCAGCATTTATTGTTTGTAGAATTTTAATGATGGCCTTCTGACCAGTGTGAGATGATACCTCATTGTGGTTTTGATTTGTCTTTTTCTAACCATGAGTAATGTTGAGCGTATTTTCATGTGTTTATTAACCATCTGTATGTCTTCTTTCGATAAAAATCTGTTTAGGTCTTTTGCTCACTTTTTGTTGGGTTAGTTTTTCTGATACTGAGCTGCATGAGCTGCTTGTATACGGTGAAGATTAATTCTTTGTCAGTTGTTTTGTTTGCTGTTATCTTTTCCTATTCTGAAGGCTGTCATTTCACCTTGCTTATAGTTTAGTTTGTTGTGCAAAAATTTTAAAGTTTAATTAGGTCCTTTTTGTTTATTGTTATTACTCTAGGAGGTGAGTCATAAAGGATATTGCTGTAATTTATGTCAAAGAGAGTCTATGTTTTCCTCTAAGACTTTTATACTTTCTGGTCTTGCATTTAGGTCTTTAATTCATTTTGAGTTTATTTTTATGTATGGTGTTCGATAGTGTTCTGGTTTCATTCTTTTACATGTAGTTTACCAGTTTTCCTAGCACCACTTCTTGAAGAGACTGTCTTTTCTCTATTGTATAATTTTGCCTTGTTTATCAAAAATAAAGTGTCCATAGATGCATGGATTTATCTCTTGGCTTTCTATTTCATTCCATTGATCTATATTTCTGTCTTTGTGCCAGTACCATACTGTCTTGATGACTGTAGCTTTGTAGTGTCGTAGGAAGTCAGGCAGGTTGATTCCTCCAGTTCCATTCTTCTTTCTCAAGATTGATTTGGCTATTTGAGGTCTTTTGTGTTTCCATACATATTCTTGGAGAAGTCAATGGCAACCCACTCCAGTACTCTTGCCTGGAAAATCCCATAGACAGAGGAGTCTGGTGGGCTGCAGTCCATGCGATTGCGAAGAGTCAGACACGACTGAGTGACTTCACTTTCACTTTTCACTTTCATGCATTGGAGAAGGAAATGGCAACCCACTCCAGTGTTCTTGCCTGGAGAATCCCAGGGACAGTGAAGCCTGGTGGGCTGCCATCTGTGGGGTCGCACAGGGTCGGACACGACTGAAGCGACTTAGTAGTAGTAGTAGTATACATATTCTGAAGTTATTTGTCCTAGTTCTGTGAAAAATACCATTGGTAGTTTAATAGGGATTGTGCTGAATCTGTGGATTGCTTTGGGTAGTATACTCATTTTCACTATATTGATTGTTCCTCTTCCATTTCTCTCTTTCTTCTTCTCCTTTTTTTTACAAAGCTCAAGAATTAGAACTTAATTAGATATGTGTGATTTGTATATCTGTGACTCTCTATTTCTCTTAATTTTTAACAGTTGGCTAAACCCCTTGTTTAAAATTGGTTACAAACGAAGATTAGAAGAAGATGACATGTACTCCGTGCTTCCAGAAGATCGCTCCCAGCACCTTGGAGAAGAATTACAAGGGTGAGCACAGGCAGAAGGGAGAAGGGGAGGAAGACAGAATTTCCACGTGTGGCTAAAGTTGTGTTGTGGGGAGCTTTGCCTTCCTTTGGGTTCTCCTGAGCCTCCTTCCCCTGACATGGCACACTTACCCACCTCAGGCTGACCCTGAGCTTAACACACTTTGGAAGCTGGGGAGCCTATATTCTCTGTGCATTTGTGGAAGTTGAGAGAACCTGCAGCCAAGACCCTGGAGGCCGAACTCTGTCCCTTGAGGTGGGGTCCCTGGAAGAGGGTGTCTGCTCTCCTGAGCTGCTCATGACCCTGTGAATCCAGCTAAGGCTTGGCAGGAACTTGTTTCCTGAGACTGAGACTTTTCTCTCAAGGCCTGTTTTTCCAGTGCTTCAGGGTCTGCACTGCTCATCTTTCAGGCATCCAGTGAGCAATTAGCCAGCATTTATGGGGCATCCACAGAGTGCCCTGTAGTAAAGACTTTTCCTCCAGTCTGCCACCTCCCTGTTTTGTCTGGTGGACACATTGTTCTTTACTGTACTTTGTTTCTCATCACAGGTACTGGGATCAAGAAGTTTTGAGAGCTGAGAAAGATGTGCGGGAGCCTTCTTTAATGAAAACAATCTTAAAGTGTCACTGGAAATCCTATTTAGTTTTGGGAATTTTTATACTTCTTGAGGTAAAAGCTTTTATATACTGTGCATTGCTTTTTACTATATACAGGTCAGTACTGAGATGGACGGGACCTATGGGGAGAGGCCAGTATTTTAAGATTAGAGGATAAAATGTCTAGAAATCATGATGTAGCCCAGAAGTTGTGCTTGTCTTTAGAATGGACAGATGCTTAAAGGACTGGATCTGCGGGGATTAACTATTTTCCTTTTAACAGGTTAAAACATAGTGTTGTGGAAGGAAAAGACATTTTATACCATATACCTAGTATGGTGGAAAAGACATTTTATACCATATTAGGATATTATTGATGCTCAATAAATAACATAAATGCTGAAAGTGATCCTTGACCAAAAGAATATACTACAAACTCAAGAAATGTTGTTTGAAGGATGTAAACTTGGGCCAGAGCCCGGATAACATAAGATGTTTTACAGGTGCTCAGCAAGTAATTGTTAAGTTGCCCAATTCACATCTGATAAATGCTTTCCTAAGAAGGGACCGCCATCTCTCCCCTTCCTGTGACACAGAACCCATGGCCCTGCATTTGGGCTGGAGCTACCAGAGCTCCCAAGAGTACACCCTTCCCTGGGCTGCCTCCTTCCCTGTAGGCTGGGTCACCCAGGCCAGAGCTCCCTGTGTAGAGGAGCCCCAGCTTCATCATTGAATTGCAGAGACTCCATGCACCATCCATGCTAGTTTCTGTCCCTGGATGTGGGGTGGTTTCCTGCATGAAGGGGGATCCTGGTAGCTTGGCATTGGCAGAAGGTGTAGGAGGGGATGTAGAGTAGAAAACCAGAGACAGAAAGCGGTGAGGTCAGTGACCTTCATGACCCTGAAGATCCTGGGTCAAGATCCCCCAGACAGTTCCAACCTGAGGACACAGTGCCATCAGCCCATCTATTCTGGCTGAAGCTACTCAAGTTCTGCTGCAGACCCACTTGGGTAGCTCGTGCTCTCAGTGGTCCCTTAGTGCTGCCATAGGGACATGGGTGGCCTGTGAGTGTGTGAGAGCAGAAGGGATGGAAGATGCAGGTGCTATGAAAGGGGTGGAGAAGGTGGTGAGTTGTCATAAGTCCATTGTGTTGGGGATAAAGTGGGTGGGCCAGGTAGTTTAGAGTTGGGAGGCGTGGCTCTTGTTTAAAGGTTGTGTTGTACCAAAGGGCACTGTGGGTAGCAGGCAGCAGAGTAGGTGAAGTCTGCCCCACACAGTTGGAGAGATCAGAGAATCTGTCAGCTCACAGGTGACTGAGTAGTCCTGGGAGATGGAGTCTTTGATGACAAAGGTGGGTTGACCATTGTGTCAGAGAGTGGGGACAGGTATGTGGGGTGGAGTGCCACCTTTGAGAGGGCATTGACAACTGAGATACTGCAGTGCCTTGTGAGGGCAGGATGGAGTGTTGATTTCAAAGTTGTCCAGCCCCAGTAATACTGCCTGCTGGGGATCTAGGAAGGTGCAACTGGTAGAGCCCTGGCCCCTATTTCAGGAGGTTGTTTGTTGGGCAGTCATGGCAGAGAAGTGGGAAGTTGAGGACCTGGTAAATGTGGGGGCTCATCTTCTGTAGTATTAGAAGTATTAGTAGCAGATAATAAGGTGGCAGAGGAGTAGGTGGACCTGGAGTACATTTCTCTCCATGATACATCAGGAATACACCTTCAGGAATACATCAGGAAGACACAGAAGTGCATGCAGAACACCAGCTGAGAGTGGACAGGAGTACCTGGCCAGTGGAAAAGAATATATAGACCCATGCAAAACTCGAGATCAAGCCCTGAGCCTTTGGAGTGGGTGCAGTGACTCCACGACCATAGTCTACCAGAAAACTAACCCTAGGGAGTATCAAATAGTGAGAACTCACACAAAGGAAATCACTTGAATACAAGGCCCAGCATCACCCAACCACCAGTAGCACCGTGTGGAGGATGCCTCATTTAAACAACAAACAAAACAAACATACAAACCCAATCATCAGCAGACAGGATTACTGCCTCACTCATCCTTGCCTATGAGAGGAAAAACAAATAAACAAAAACTCAGCACAAATCTCACCCTATACAAAGCTTACACAAACCACTGGACCAACCTTAGGAGGGCAGAAACAAAAAGAAGAATTCAACCTTGAAGCCTGGGAAAAGGAAACCTCAAACACAGTAAATTTAAAAAAAAGAAAAAGAAAAGGCGGAGAAATGCTACAGAAATGAAGGAATAAACTAGACAAAACAGAAGTCCAAATAAATGAAGAGGAAATAGGCAAGCTACCTGAAAAAGAATTCGGAATAATGATAGTAAAGATGATCAAAAACCTTGAAAACAAAATGGAGAAACTGCAAGAATAAATTAACAAAGACCCAGAAGAATGGAAGAATAAACATACAGAGACAAACAACACAAATACTGAAATTAAAAATACTCTAGAAGGAATCAATATCTGAAGCAGAAGAATGAATCTGTGAGCTGGAAGATAAAATGGTGGAAATAACTTCTGAAGAGCAGAATAAAGTAAAAAGAATGAAAAGAACTGAGGATAGCCTCAGAGACCTCTGGTACAATATCAAACCCACCAACATTCGAATTATAGGGGTCCCAGAAGAAGAAGAGAAAAAGAAAGGCTATGAAAATGTTTTTTAAGAAATTATAGTTGAAAATTTCTCAAACATGGAAAAGGAAACAGTCAAGTCCAAGAGGCACAAAGAGTCTCATACAGGATAAATCCAAGGAGAAACATGCCAAGGCACATATTAATCAAACAAAGACTAAACACAAACACTATTAAAAGCAACAAGGGAGAAGCAGCAAGTAACGTACAAGGGAAACCCCATACACTTAACAGCTGATCTTTCAGCAGAAACCCTGCAGGCCAGAAGGGAATGGCAGGATATATTTAAAGTACTGAAAGGGAAAAATCTACAGGCAAGATTACTGTACCTATCAAGAATCTCATTCAAAACTGATGGAGAAATCAAATGCTTTTCAGACAAGCAAAAGTTAAGAGAATTCAGTACCACCAAACTAGCTTTACAACAAATGTTAAAGGGACTTATATAGTCAAGAAATACAAGAGAAGAAAGAAGATCTACAAACTCATCCCCAAACAGTTAAGAAAATGGCAATAAGAACATACTTATCAATAATTACTTTAAATGTAAATGGATTAAATGTTCCAACCAAAAGATACAGACTGGCTGAATGGATACAAAAACAAGACCCATATATATGCTGTCTACAAGAAACCCACTTCATCCCTAAAGACACATATAGATTGAAAGTGAGAGGATGGAAAAATATGTTCCATGCAAATGAGAAGCAAAAGAAAGCTGGAGTAGCAATCCTCATATCAGACAAAATAGACCTTAAAAGGAAGATTACAAGAGATAAGGAAGGTTACTACATAATGATCAAGGGATCAATCCAAGAGGCTGCTGCTGCTGCTGCTGCTGCTAAGTCGCTTCAGTTGTGTCTGACCCTGTGCGACCCCATAAATGGCAGCCCATCAGGCTCCCCCGTCCCTGGGATTCTCCAGGCAAGAACACTGGAGTGGGTTGCCATTTCCTTCTCCAATGCATGAAAGTGAAAAGTGAAAGTGAAATCTCTCAGTCGTGTCCAACTCTTAGCGACCCCATGGACTGCAGCCCACCAGGCTCCTCTGTCCATGGGATTTTCCAGGCAAGAGTACTGGAGTGGGGTGCCATTGCCTTCTCCGAATCCAAGAGGAAGACATAGCAATTGTGAATATCTGTGCAATATTCCTAACATGGGAATACCTCAATACATAAGACAAATGCTAAAAGACATAATAGGAGAAATTGACAGTAACACAATCATAGTAGGAGACTTTAAGCCCCCACTCACATCTAATGGACATCAAAACAGAAAATTAATAAGGAATCACAAGTCTTAAATGATACATTAGATGAGATGGATGTCATTGATATCTTCAGGACATGGCATCTGAATGCAGAAGAATACACCTTCTTCTCAACTGCACACGGAATATTATCCAGGATAGACCACATCTCATGTCACAAATCAAACCTCAGTAAATTTAAGAAAATTGAAATCATATCAAGCATTTTCTCTGACCACAATGCTATGAGACTAGATATCAATTACAAGAAAAAAGAAAAAAAAAAACTCTAAGAAACACAAACACATGGAGATTAAACAATACGTTTCTAAATAACCAACAGGTTACTGAAGAAATCAAAAGGGAAATCAAAAATTTCTAGAAACAAACAACAATGAAAACACAACAACTCAAAACCTATGGGATGCAGCAAAAGCAGTTCTAAGAGGGAAGTTTATAGCAATATAATTGCACCTCGAGAAACATTGAATAGATAACCTAACTTTACACCTAACACAACTGGAAAAAGAAGAACAAGAAAATGCCCAAATTAGTAGAAGGAAAGAAATCATAAAGATCTGAGCAGAAATACATGAAAAAGAAATGAAAGAAACAATAGTAAAGATTAATAAAACTAAAAGCTGGTTGTTTGAGAAGATAAACAAAATTGACAAGCCTTTAGCCAGACTCATCAAGAAAAAAAGAATCAAATCAACAAAATTAGAAATGAAAAAGGAGAGGTTACAACAGAGGATGCAGAGATACAAAGGATTATAAGAAACCATTATGAATAACTATATGGCAATAAGATGGGTAACTTGGAAGAAATGGTCAGATCTTTAGAAAAGTTCAATCTTCCAAGACTGAACCAGGAAGAAATAGAAATTATGAACAACCCACTTACAAGCACTGAAATTGAAGCTGTGATAAAAAATCTCTCAAAAAAACAAAAGCCCAGGACCAGATGACTCCATAAGAGAATTCTATCAACATTTAGAGAAGATCTAATGCCTATCCTTCAAAAACGCTTTAAAAAAATTACAGAGGAAGGAACACTTCCAAACTCATTCTATGATCCCACCATCGCCCCGATACCAAAACCAGACAAAAACAACACAGAAAAGAAAACTACAGGCCAATATCACTGATGAACATAGATGCAAAAATCCTCAACAAAATTTCAGCAAACAGAATTCAGCAACACATTAAAAAGCTCATACACCATGATCAAGTTGAGTTTATTTCAGGAATGCAAGGATTCTTCAATATATGCAAACCAATCAGTGTGATACACCATATAAACAAATTGAAAACTAAAAACCATATGATCATCTCAATAGATGCAGAAAAAGCCTTTGACAAAATTCAGCACCCATTTATGATTAAAACTCTTCAAAAAATGGGCATGGAAGGAACCTACCTAAACATAGTAAACGCCATATATGATAAACCTACAGCAAACATTATTCTCAATGGTGAAAAACTGAAAGCATTCCCCCCTAAGATCAGGAACAAGACAAAGGTGTCTTGTTATTATTATTATTCAACATATTATTATTGTCATACGAGTGTATGTTCCTCGGTTCTTTGTCTTGTCACAACAACGATTTGGAACAATGGACATTAAAGCCCTCCGTGCGTCACAGCTCTTGGGTCTTGGACAAATCGTGTTATAGCTCTTAGGCAAATCAGTGTTACAGCTCTATTTTATTTAGAAGATAGCAGGAGAATCCATCCTCGAAGCGTGAGGGCATGCCAACCCAAAGACTCGAAGAGAAGAGAGTGGAGGAGCACACAGGGGAGGGAGAGGGAGAGAGAGAGAGAGCGCGAGTGCGGGCACGCATGCGGGAGAGAAAGAGAGAAAGTGCTTTGGCTCCTCCTTTTATATATTTTTTCCTCTACCTGGGCCTGCCCTATGGAAATTGGGCTTAGCCAGGGGTGCTGTTTGTTCTACCTGAAGTCTTCACTCTGGTCCTTGGACCTTCCTTTGATCTTCCTTTGTTCTATTTTCGCGGGATTTTCCCTTCCTTTTCTTTTAGCCACCGCCATTTTGGACTCCTTTTCCCTGTTCTACCTACCTAACATTATTATTCAACATAGTTCTGGAAGTCCTAGCTACAGCAATCAGAGAAGAAAAAGAAATAAAAATAATTCAGATCAGAAAAGAAAAAGTAAAGCTCTCACTGTTTGCAGACGATATGACACTGTATAGAAAACCCTAAAGATAGTATCAGAAAATTACTAGAGCTAGTCAGTGAATTTAGCAAAGTTGCAGGATACAAAACTGATACACAGAAATCACTTGTATTTCTATATACAAACAATGAAAAATCAGAAATTACAGAATCAATCCAATTTACCATTGCAAAAAAGATAGAAATATCTAGAAATAAATTTACCTAAGGAGACAAAAGAACTGTACACAGAAAATTATAAGACACTAATGAAAGAAATCAAAGATGACAAACAGCTGGAGAGATATTCCATGTTTCTGGGTGGGAAGAATCAATATTGTGAAAATGACTATACTACCAAATGCAATCTACAGATTCAATGTGATCCCTATCAAATTACCAGTGATATTTTTCACAGAACTGGAACAGAAATTTTCGCAATTAATATGGAAACACAAAAGACCCTGAATAGCCAAAGCAGTCTTGAGAAAGAAGAAATGGAGCTGGAGGAATCCACCTTCCTGACTTAATATTATCCTGGTTTTAGAATAGAGGACACTGAGTGCCAAGTACTTCCATAGTGTGCCATGGTCTCACAAAGGACAAAGGACAGAGGGACATTATGTCTCAGGTACTCTGACTTACCATCTTGACCATTTCAATGACTTATAGCTTGCCCAGTGTCAAAAATGCTCATTAAAAAAAATTATTAAAAAATTCTTTTTGTGTGGATTATGGGATCTTAGTTCTGCAACCAGGGATTTAACTTCGGCCATGGAATGAAAGCAAAGCATCTTAACCACTAAACCATCAGGGAATTCCCAGGAAGACTCATCTTGAGAGCTTTGTCTACAGGTCTCAAGACACATGCATCCTGAACTTGGCCAGAAGTTAATAAATAGGATGCTAAGAGCTTCCTAGAGCAGAAAGTCAGATTGGGGATTGTAATTGAGGGTAGATTCCAGGTGACCATGTACCCTGGGTGCCGGAAGTGACTAGGATGTTGACACTAGCAGTAGCATCATGCTAAGTTCAGATGGACCCAGGAGCCCTTTAAGAAACCACCTTTCCCCTCATTACCATCCCTAAGTGGCCTTTTATTTTATATGGTGGAAGATCTAAACTCAGCTCAGGATTCTCTAAAACATGAACACATTTATTTTGTGACCTCCAGCCCTTTTTTAATTCCTCTGATGCACAGGATGACTCATGTGGTTCCCAGACAGTGCTCTGACCAACCACAACGCAGGTGTTCCTGGCAGCACCAGTGGGAAGAGGCAGGGCCATGCCAGTCCAGGGTGAGGATTTGGGGGTTAGAATTTCAAGCTATGTGAACCTTTGTCCTGTGAGAATTAAGGAGTGACTGTAACGCTTGGGGAAACAAGTACCAGGTTAATATTGAACCTGGGGCATTTATAGGTCACCCCTAATTAGAACAGAACACGCAGCGAGTTCTTAGCATGTCTAGCCCCACCCCTTTGTACACCTCCAAGGGGAATGTGGGTGGGGAGGACAGGTCTCCGCCTGCCCAGGGCCCTCAAGGTGGGGAGGAGGAGCCTGAAGTCTCTGCCTGGACCAGAGACACAGAGAACACTTCCCCAGGTCATCAGGGCTTCTCTCTGAGAGGTGAGGTCTCCACCTGCTGGTGTGTAAGTGGGGTGACCTCAGAGAACCAGAGTGGGTTCACCCAGTCCCTTCCCCTGAGAGGGGCGGAGTGACCAGGGTTTATGTCCTGTTCCAGGAACATTAGAAAGCGCCTGGCCTTGTCCAGTCACTTGTTGTTTGTCCAAGGCCACTTTGCTGATGGTTTCTGGTCTAGGTGGAGGCTGTAGGAGGCACATGTTTGTGTAAATATTCACTTTGGAGCTCAGCTGATGGGCAGGAGGTAAACAGAATCCTCTGAGTCCCACAGTGGGTTTTGTGCCTTGACTCAGGGCTGGTTCCCCAAGAGCTGTACTGGGCTTTTGCCTTTATTTCCCAACCCTTTCTTCCAAGTGTCCCTTGAGTCTGCTCAATGCAGGAGGCTGAAAAGTGGCAAAGTGGCAAAGTGGAGGCTTTGGTGGCAAAGTTACTATGGGCTGAGATCAACCACCGAAGTCCACACAGCAAGGGAGAGGAGAGGGCACTGAGCCAAGCAGAAGGGGACCTGCAGAGCAGACCTGCTGTGTGCACCCTGCTGCATCTTGAGAGCATAGCATTAGCCATTAGTTGTTAGTGATACCCACAGTGATGACCTTGAGTCATAAATGATGGGAATGCTTTTTAATTCAATTTTTAAAAAGCATAAAAAGGTTTTATTCCCATTAAAAATAAAATGAAGTATAATTGACTTATTATATTAGTTTTAGGTATATAGCATAGTGATTCAATATTTGTATACATTATAAAATGATCACTGGAAGTCTAGTTGCCCTCTGTCACCATACAAAGTTATTCCAATATTATTGACTGTATTTCCTATGTTGTACATCACATCTCACTATTTATTTTTTTAACTAAAAGATCATACCTTCTAATCTCCATCATCTATTTCACTCATTCTCCCCATTCCTCCCTTATTCCATTTTCTTTTAGAAGTCAGGGAAGTAGGTGCCTCTTTTTTAAAGGTTGCATTCATAATGGTTAAAAATTAAAAAAACAAAATCTGCTTAGAAGTGAAACTTTTAATTGCTATCCAGAAATGTTGGCTTTTATAAATGACTTTTCTCAAGAGTTGTTCTGCATGGTGGCCTATGAGCAGCACTGAGTTTTCCAAGCCCTTTGTGAAACCAGCCTCTGCCATTAAAAGAGCAGGTCTCTTCCCAGGACTTCTGTATCATAAAAATGATCATAGCTTACACTTGTTTTTTAGTGTTCGTTTTAGAGTACTTGGGGCTTCCCTGGAGGCTCAGAGGTTAAAGCGTCTGCCTGCAATGCAGGAGACCTGGGTTCGATCCCTGGGTCAGGAAGATCCCCTGGAGAAGGAAATGGCAACCCACTCCAGTATTCTTGCCTGGAGAATCCCATGGACAGAGGAGCCTGGTGGGCTACAGTCCTCGGGGTCGTAAAGAGTCAGACACCACTGAGCAACTTCACTTTCACTTTCTTTCACTTTAGAATACTTTGAGCTATTGTGGCTCTTAGTTGTCCCACAATTCCAAGAGGTAAACAAAGACCTGAAGGGCAGGTAGCACCTGATGGGCTTAGGGTCATTTGACTCGCAGGTGGCTGACCTGGTTTCTGAAGCCCAGTGTTTGGACTCCCAGGCCAGTGTTCTCTGCATTCTCTCCTGAGGCTTCCTCTCCTTCCACAGTCTCCATTAAGACTCAGAGTCGAGATTTTTTTCTGACAACAGCTCTGTGCTCCTCTGTCACCTGCTTCCTACAGAGTTTGTTTGTTTGTTTTTCCCTGTAGGTGTTACAAATATTTCAAAACTACAAACATTGAATATGATTGAAGGGTAGTAGAAAGTATCACCTGAGAATGTGCATTTTTGACACAAAGATTATTTTTAGCTGATTTTTTTTTTTTTTTAGAAATAGACATAGGAGAAACTGTAAAGATAGAGCAGAAGTTACCCTTCTGTGAGGGATATTTACGTTGATGAGGGAAATTTCCATTTGTAAAGATGTCTTCCTCCCAGTACCAAAAAGAGAAGGATGTCTCTAAATCACAGAAGAATCTTGTCAATGGAGAATAAGTAAATCTCTGTAACAAACCCAGCCATTTTAATTTTAGCTGCTTTTCCTATTAACTTCTCATATGTGTCCCTACCAACCTTTCTTTAGCTGGAGATGATATTTAAGGTGGTGGCTTGGGCCATCTAAGGGAGTTACTCAGTTTTTCTTGAAGATGGCAGAATTGGGCCAGAAACACTTCAAGTAGTGTGGAAATGTAGCAGAGAAACTATAAGTTCCCCTAAGAAGCAAGAGGTGAGCCAGAATGTCAAGTGCTTGCAGGAGATTAACTAACAAGGACTCCACCAAGAGATGTCTGCCTCAGAGACTCTGAGACTCTCATAGAACTTTGAAATGATTGTTGTGGTATTATATTGGACTGATTTAAATATCTTTTACAGTTTCACAGTTATGCAGAATTCTTGTGAAGGAAGAACTATGTTCCCAGTTGTTTTGTGGGAAGGCTATTCACTGGGTTATAGGTTGGTGTCAAAGATGAAGGCTTTATGGGAACAATTTTTGATATTGTTCCTGCTATCCAGAAGGTTTTCATTTGGTTAGTTTCAAGTTTGCTAATGAACATTTTCTCAATTGTTTTATGTCTTACTCGTTGAGGATTAGGATCAAGAACAGACAGAGGAGGGACTTCCCTAGTGGTCAGTGGTTAAGAATTTTCCTGCCAGTGCAGTGGACATGGGTTTGATCCCTGGTCCAGGAACTCAGATCCCACATGCCTTGGGGCCCATCAACTGCAACTACGGAGCCCACTTGGTGCACCTACCAAAGCCTGTGTGCTCTAGAGCCTCTGCTCTGCAAAAAGAGGAGCCAGCAAAACCAGAAGCACGTCCGCTACAACTAGAGAGTAGCCCTCACTCACAGCAACAAGAGAAGGCCCACACAGCAAGGAAGAGCCCGTGTGTGTCAACGAAGACCCAGCAGAGTCAAAGATAAAGAAACAAGATTTTAAAAAACAGCAGACAGAGGAGTGGAAACTCTGAGCCAGGACTGGCATTTGTTGTTCAGTCGCTCAGTCATGTCAGTGTCTGCTACCCCAGGGACTGCGGCATGCCAGGCTTCCCTGTCTTTCACCACTGGCCTTACTCTTTTTTTTTTTTTTTTAATTAATGTTGATTGCACTGGGTCTTCACTGCTGAGCAAGGACTTTTCTCTAGTTACAGTGTGCAGGGCCTCTCACTGCAGTGGCTTCTCTTGTTGCGGAGCACAGGCTCTAGGTGTGATGGCTCCAGTAGTCAGCGTGCATGGGCTCAGTAGTTGTGGTGCACAGGCTTGGTTGCTCCACAGCATGTGGGATCTTCCCTGACCAGAGATGGAACCTGTGTCCTCTGCATTTGCATGCAGATTCTTAATGACTGGACCACCAGGAAAGTCCATGGCATTACTCCTTAATGAGGCTATCTGCTCAACTGGGTTATTAAATATTATCTCTCAGCAGAAAAAATCCAATCAGATAGTAATGAGGTGCCTTTATTTTATACTACTTTTTGGTGAATTTGTTGCATCTATCAGTATTCTCTTTGGTGGGTGACATTACACTTACTGTAATTAGAGCAGTATCAGGGTCAAAAGGAGAGCTGAGTAACAGGCAACAATGATTTCCTAAGCAAATCATAAGTTTTAGGACCGTTTGGGATGGCAGGTGTTAGTGCTGGGCTTCTGATGGAGAGCCCCAGGTTTGCAGGCTGCAGCACTGGACTGCCCTCGGCCTTACCTGGGCTGACATTCCTGTTTCTCTGTGTGAGCCTACATATTTCTATCTCAGTGAAGTCTATACAAAGTCTGTTTTACAGTGTACAGTCTGAGGGGCTCTTCCATAAGCTCTTAGAAGCTCTAGGGGTGAATGATAGGGCTTGCTGGAAATGTAACAGTGAAATTTTGTGTTCTTGAGAACAGATCCTCTTACTCTGATCTGATCATCCTATGCATAATTCTTTAGCTTAACAGTGATTTCTTCTCTGTAATAGATGAAGCTTTCTATTACCTTGTGGAAGGTGAGGCAGTTGGTGTAGCCTGTGAACCTGTGGGTGCAGAACAAGACAGGAGTGTCGGGGTTTAATGTTACATCCGTTTGAGGAATGGGGACAACTTTCTCTGTATATCCTCATCAGGCACTAGTTTGTTGAGCAGAAAATGCTTGTTAGTTTTGTTTGTGTTGGGGATTCAGCTTCTCTTCCTCTTGCATATCTTTTCCACAACTTCAGACAGACAGAAGAGTGCTATCAAGGAAAACCTGGAAGTTGCTTATCCTGTCCATATTAATAAGGAAGGATTGCTTAAAAGGAAAAGCTTGCTCCAAAGTCAAGTTCCTGAAAGATTTCCAAAGTTTTGACATTTTGACTTTTGAGAAGTCTGTGGAGGAAATGATGCTGAGGGTCATGGCGTTTACTTTTGATGACTTGGATTTGTGTTGAGTGTTTGGTTTTCTTTGATGGGAGAGAAGGGGACCTTCAGGGGGTGACTAGAGGGAAGAAGTAGGTTGTGGGGTGGAGTGGCCATTTGGCAGGGTGAGCAAGTGTTGCAGTTTTCTGCCTTTAGTTTTGGGAAAGAAAATTGCTTTCCTTAAGTCTTACTCAAGGGAGAATGCTCAGTGTCCCCCACCTCACTGGTTAAGGATTTTAACTTTTGCCTTAGGGAAGAGATGATTGGTAACATTTCTTCCAAACCAGCACCTTCAATAAGTGGCTGATGGCAAACCATGGACAAAAATTGTTTTTTAGCTTGATTCCAAGGAACAGCCCAGCTTCTAGAGGGTAGAGACATGTTGACACAGTGTCCCTTGGGTCTGAGACCCTGAGACCCCTCCCCAGCCTGGTTTCTCTGTGATGTTCCAACAGAGTCTGGGCTCTGTTTTCTTGTTGTACTAATGTGTGAAGTTTGGGGTGGGTACAAGTGAATGCGTTTGTCCCAGGGTCTCAGTTCATAAAGATTCTTAAGAAGGTAGTCAGAGTGTGTCTCCCATACATGAACTGTTTTGACTTTCTGTTAGGCTGAGATGTTGAAAGAACAGGGGGACAGGGATGGACTGCCAGCAGAGCTTGTTCATATGGAAGCAAATTTCTTACCCTTTTTCTGGTGCTAGTGATAAAGAACACGCCTGCCAAGGCAGGAGTCATAAAGAGACATGGGTTTGATCCCTGGGTGAGGAAGATTCCCTGAAGAAGGAAATGGCAACCCACTCCAGTATTCTTGCCTGGGAAATCCCGTGGACAGAGGAGCCTGGTGGGCTACAGTCCACAGGGTCACAAAGAGTTGGACGTGACTGAAGCAAATTAGCACCAGCACCCTAAGAATAACTTGGTATTTTGCCAAATGCATTCTAAAGCACTGGTTGTAGTATTTATTGAACTTCTAGAGTGTAGTGAATACGAAGTACTAAGGCTTCATTGTCTTTGAATGTAAAATTTCGGCTTAAGGTTAAAACTATTGCCTGCTTGTCTAATAGGAGATAGATATTTTCTTTTCAGGTGAATCATAAATGTAGTGTTTTGCCAAAAATGCCCTTTTAATATGCTAATGGTAAAAGTAAAGCTTGTGTTAAGAAAACTGGTAGAGCTTACATTTCTAATTAAGCCTTTTTTTTCCTTTTAGGAAGGCACCAGAGTCGTTCAGCCCATATTTTTGGGGAAAATGATTAGTTATGTTGAAAATTACGATCCCACAGATTCTGCCGCTTTGCATGAAGCCTATGGCTACGCGGCAGGGCTGAGTACCTGTGCGCTCCTGTGGGCTGTTCTGCACCACTTGTACTTCTATCACATGCAGCGTGTGGGGATGAGGCTGAGAGTAGCCGTGTGCCATATGATCTACCGCAAGGTAAGTGTCACTCGGTTCCATAGTGTGTACCTCCCCTGAAGCATCAGGAACATTTAGGGAAAGTTCTCTGTAAACTAAAAATTTTGTAACTGGGATCATTTGTACTTTACTGGAGAAGCTTGGTATTTGCACCAAGTCAAGTTTTTTGTTGTTGTTGTTACTTTTCCAATATATAATAAATTTTCTACTGAGATTGGATCAGGGCTACCTTTTATGACTTTTAGCCACATAATATCCACTGTTGCATAATATCCACTAAATCTGTAATAAAATCTAATTAAAAATTAAAGTATCAAAGGTATCCCATTGATTTTCAATGTTTTTATGCCTAATTCTCATAGTGGTATTTCTGGACATTTTGTTGTTGTTGTTCATTAAAAGCTTCAAAGCTGTGTTTAAAAGTGAACTTCAGGATTGGATCCATAAAATTAAGTCTTGGAGAACAGAATGGATTTGAGAAAGGGAATGATTATATTTTTCAATGGCCCATTTAATCACATTCAGTACAATTGTGTTAACTAAAGAAAAATATAAATATAACTCAGGCTAAATACAGACTCACTATATGCTATATGCTATAGTTACAATTGTTTTATTGGCATTAAAGACAATAATTGGATATTTTGGATAAAACTTGAAAATTTCCATTGTCTTTAGTAATTTGGGAGAGAATTTGTTGCTGTTCTTTCAAGTTACCTTCATAATACTATGTTTCCTTTTTCTCTTTAGAATGCATTATAGAAGTTTTAATACGACCTGATTTGATGTGTTCAGTGATTTTTATATTGAGAAAGGCCACACAACTATTTCAAAGCTTGCCCTGATCTTAGCTAGTGTAAAAGGGATTAGGATTTCAGGTGTCTTTACAAAGAAATTGCCACCTATACTCCATGTCCACTGTTGAAAGGCTCTGTGTAAACTTGTTTCTCAGTATCTTGTTGCCCTGGGTGATTTGCTTTAAAAAAAATCCTTATTTATTTGTATTATATACTTGAATTTTTCTGCGAGAGTACATCTGAAGTGTTCTCAAGTGAAAGTGTGAAAGTGAAAGTCACTCAGTCATGTCCGACTCTTTCCGACTCCATGGACTATGTAGTTCATGGAATTCTCAAGGCCAGAGTACTGGAGAGGGTAGCCTTTCCTTCTCCAGGGATCTTCCCAACCCAGGGATTGAACCCAGGTCTCCCGTATTGCAGGCATATTCTTTATCAGCTGAGCTAAAAGGGAAGACCTAAGTGTTCTCAGGAGACATACAAAATGGTAACTACATAAAGTGTGAATATGTTAATTGGTTTTACTACAGAAAGCATCTCCCAATGTATATTTTTAACAATAATCATGTTGTCCACCTTAATACATATAATTTTTATTAAAAGATGAAATCCTAATCAAAAGCTAAAACCAAACAATTTAAATTGAAATCGCTTCTTTTACCTAGTTGCTACTTATGCTGCTTATCTAGAGCTTCTGTTTCTTGGGAATGTTTTTCTTGGCAAAATGTAAAGTGTCTTCTCCTCATCTTTCCTTGAGCAGACTCTTGTTAATGTCAGTGCTGTATGAACCCAGGGCCCCTGGCATCTCACTGTGTGTGTTTGGCACATGAGCTGGTTTCCTCCTGGGTGACGTGGAAATGGCAGTGATGACTGTACACTCTAGCCAGGGTTATTCATTGTCCCCCATCATATATTTGTTATTCTCTTGCACCTTTCACTGTTTAGAAGAAGAGTACTCAGATTTATCCACAAGTTAGCTAGATGTTTGTCTTTCTATATCGTGCTTAGCTCTCATAAGTATGTGTGAAATTTCACCAGAACTGCACTGTGAAAACCTTGTTAGGTGTGAGGTCATGGTTCAGGCAAAGCTCACTGTTTGCTGCACAGGTGAGCCAGTGTCCACCTTTTTTTCTTCCTCTTCCCACTAACACTTTGGAATGTGACCTTTGGGAAATTTTTAGGCTCTTTTTAGCTGAACTTTGAATGGTCTTGTGGGATGTGTCATAAATAAAATGATTTGTCATTTCTACAAATTTGGTAAAGTTACTTTTGGCTTTTGGTCATTGATTTTTAAAAATTATTATAAAATATGCACAACATAAAATTTACAATTTTAACTAATTTGGGGAATGTTGTTTACTGACATTAGTGATAAGAAGAGCTGACTCATTGGAACAGACCCTGATGTTGGGAAAGACTGAAGGCAAAAGGAGACAGGGGTGGCAGAAGATGAGATGTTTAGATACCTTCACTGACTCAGTGGACATGAATTTGAGCAAACTTCAGGAGGTAGTGGAGGACTGAGGAGACTGCTGTGCTGCAGTCCATGGCATTGCAAAGAGTTGGGCATGACTTAGTGACTGAACAACAACAATTTAGTGACATTAGGAACATTTACATTGTTGAGGAAACAACACTGCTATTCATCTCCAGAATTTCATCTTCACAAAGTGATCCTCTGCATCCAATAAACACTAATTCTCCAGCCACCCCACTCCCACCCCTACCAGCCAGCACCATTCTACTTCAATCTTTGAATTTGACTTGGTATCCCATGTAAGTGGAATTGTAAAATATTTGTCATTTTGAGTCTTGTTTATGTCATGTAGCACAATGTCTTAAGGGTTCATTGATGGTGGAACAGGTGTCAAATTTAATTCCATTTTACAACTGAATAATCTTCCATTATAGGTATATACAGCATTCTCTGTATCAATTCATCTGTTAGTGAACATTTGGGTTGTTTCTACCTTTTGGCTATTGTGATCATTGCTGCTCTGAACACAAGTGTATAAATATCTGTTCAAGTTCATACATTCAGTTCTTTTGAGTATATTCCCAGAAGTGGAATTGCTGTATTATATGCTAATTTTGTGTTTTTTGAGGAACAGCCATACTCTCTCCTATGGCAGCTACGTTGTTTTACGTTCCCACTTTATCATTGATTTTTCTGTTTAACCTGAGGACTAAATGAAACAGTTTTATGAACTGTGAGACTCTGTTTGGATATGATTGGTGGTCTTTGAAGCAGCTCATGGTGTCTGTTCAGGTTCCTCAGATCTCTAGGGCATTTTTCTTAACAAATAAAGGAATTGTGCAGCAGAGGCTGTGTTTTTTGTAAAGTCAGCAGACTGGCATTAAGAACAGAGGTTCCTCACAGAAACAGTGTTTTGAACATTATAATCACTCATTTCAGAATGAATAAACTAAGCCCAAAGTGTTTAAATGAGGTCACACACAGAATTAATAATCAATTCCAGATTTATAGTCCATCCAAGTCCTCTAATTTCTTTCTTTAAGGCAGCTTTTCCACTCACATCTAGTTTGGCTCAAATTTATTTTGGTTTGTTCTTAAGTCTAAATCAACATCCCTTTATCCTTCAGGCAGGTTCAAGTTCATTGAGAAGCAGGATGGGGGATTTTGCTTCTACCTCCTGCTCCTCCCTTTGCTGTTCTTGTGGGTAGGGCTGCCGCCACATTGAGGAGATGAAGGATGAATGTAGGTCCCTAGAACCCTGCAGTTCGGGGTCACCCTCTTTGTCCTAGCACTGTTCAGATCAGATCAGATCAGATCAGTCGCTCAGTTGTGTCCGACTCTTTGCGACCCCATGAATCGCAGCACGCCAGGCCTCACTGTCCATCACCAACTCCCGGAGTTCACTCAGTCTCACGTCCATCGAGTCAGTGATGCCATCCAGCCGTCTCATCCTCTGTCCCCTTCTCCTCCTGCCCCCAATCCCTCCCAGCATCAGAGTCTTTTCCAATAAGTCAACTCTTCGCATGAGGTGGCCAAAGTACTGGAGTTTCAGCTTTAGCATCATTCCTTCCAAAGAAATCCCAGGGCTGATCTCCTTCAGAATGGACTGGTTGGATCTCCTTGCAGTCCAAGGGTCTCTCAAGAGTCTTCTCCAACACCACAGTTCAAAAGCATCGATTCTTCGGTGCTCGGCCTTCTTCACAGTCCAACTCTCACATCCATACATGACCACAGGAAAAACCATAGCCATGACTAGACGAACCTTTGTTGGCAAAGTAATGTCTCTGCTTTTGAATATGCTATCTAGGTTGGTCGTAACTTTCCTTCCAAGGAGTAAGCGTCTTTTAATTTCATGGCTGCACTCCATTTTGCTATGTTGTAAGATTGACTTGGTATCACCTTAGCAATCCAATTCTCTGTATCTTTCTCTCACTAGGTACTTCGTCTGAGTAGCTCAGCCATGGGGAAGACCACCACAGGCCAGATAGTCAACCTGCTGTCTAACAATGTGAACATGTTTGATCAGGTAAGCTGCCCCTGAGGGATCCTCTTCCATTTCCCATCCTTCTTACTGAATGTAGCTTATTGGGATGCCAGGTGCCAGGGTTTGGTGTCAGCCAGGGTTCTGTTGAGGACCTAAGACAAGGGTCCTTTTTATCCAATTCTTCTGTATGCATCTTTGATGTAACAATGTATGTTGTCCTGTGGATGAGAATTTTGTGTTTCTAATAATAGGCAGCAGGATTCTTTCCCAGCTTGCTTAGTGTCCCTAGGGGTCCTCCTGCTGTGGCCCTTCTTGGCACATGGTGTTGGTGTTGCTGGGCTGTCTTCCTCCTCGTCTGGATGATGAAGGCCTGTTGGGCAGTGGTTGTTCTTTCCCTGGTCAGTGCCTGCTGTATAGGGAGCCTGTGAGGAATAATGCCAAGTGGATGGTCCTCAGCCAGAAACAACCTACTCTCTGCAGTCCCCTCACACTCTTTTTTCCCACTTTATGAATAGATCACATTACCCAGGGCATTGTAGCTGTTGATCAGATCTGTACTGCACTAGACCACTTCTCCTTCAATTATTCATTCATCAAACATGAAGTAAGACTTCTACTCAGTTTTAGGGATAAATTAGGCTTAGTTTTTGCCCCCCCCCCCCACACACAAAGCCACAGCCTGTCAGGGAGGTAAATACTTAAGTAATTACTGGAGAGAGTAGTAGGTACCATAATATAGGCTCTCCTGGGGAGATGGTGGCTGAATTTTGGAACAAAGAGAGTTTGGGGCAACCCAGAGCTCATCTGTGTTGTGGATAAAATTCAGATCTTCCTACCAGTGCTGCTGGTTGGGTTCTCCCTGGCTGGTCCTGTGCTGCCCCAGAACAATGTCATCTGGGGTAGATGCGTGGATTTCTGCTTTAGCAGGTTTAAAACCCACTGTGATCATTTCTGTTTTGGTTCCTATATCTTCCTTCAGTTCAGTTCAGTTGCTCAGTTGTGTCCAACTCTTTGTGACCCCATGAATAGCAGTGCGCCAGGCCTCCGTGTGCATCACCAACTCCCGGAGTTCACTCAGACTCATGTCCATTGAGTCAGTGATGCCATCCAGCCATCTCATCCTCTGGCGTCCACTTCTCCTCCTGCCCCCAATCCCTCCCAGCATCAGAGTCTTTTCCAATAAGTCAACTCTTTGCATGAGGTGGCCAGAGTACTGGAGTTTAAGCTTTAGCATCATTCCTTCCAAAGAAATCCCAGGGCTGATCTCCTTCAGAATGGACTGGTTGGATCTCCTTGCAGTCTAAGGGACTCTCAGGAGTCTTCTCCAACACCAACAGTTCAAAAGCATCAATTCTTCAGTGCTCAGCCTTCTTCACAGTCCAACTCTCATATCCATACATGACCACTGGAAAAACCATAGCCTTGACTAGACAGACCTTTGTTGGTACAAGCATATTATTTCTATATTGTGTCCTTACTTGTGTTGTTTTTTATAATATCCTAAGAAGGCTTATCTTTTTCTTTAAGGTAACAATGTTCTTGCACTATCTGTGGGTGGGGCCACTGCAGGCAATTGCAGTGACTGCTCTGCTCTGGATGGAAACAGGAATATCGTGTCTTGCTGGGATGGCGGTTCTTATTTTCCTTCTGCTGTTGCAAAGCTGCTTTGGGATGTGGTTTTCATCACTCCGGTAAGTGAAACACTGGTTTTAAAAATAGGTAACATATATTTTGTGACAACTACAATCTGTTGGATGCTTTTGTTTAAAAAATAAAATGCTTTCTCTGATCTCTTCTTTGTGTGTGTTTGTAGACCCTTCAGGCTTAGTTTAGCCAGTGGTGGCTCCAGCTTTAAGCTGAAGGATAATCTTGAAGCAGGAAAAGTTATGGGATTTTCCAGACCCTCTCAGCACTGTACCTGAATATGTAGAGTATCCTTGAGCATAATGTACCGATATTGAAGTTATTTAAACATTATTATAGTAATAATCCTACAGGCTCAATCTCAGCTGCATGCATTTTTGTTATGCTTGGGTTAGAGTGATTTTCCCAGTATGTATATTCATGTCTTATTTTTAATTCAACATTTCCATTAATTTATAAGTGTCCAAGGACAAAGTCAGTTTTGATTAATTTTTTAAATCAATCTATTTATTTTAATCGGAGGCTAATTACTTTACAATATTGTGGTGATTTTTGCCATACATTGACATGAATCAGCCACGTGTATATATGTGCCCCCCCCCACCCTAAACACCCCTCCCACGTCCCTCCCCATCCCATCCCTCTGGGTTGTCCCAATGCACCAGCTTTGAGTGCCCTGTTTCATGTACCAAACTTGAACTGGTCATCTATTTCACATATGGCAATATACATGTTTCAATGCTGTTCTCTCAAATTATCCAACCCTGAGAAGGAAATGGCAACCCACTCCAGTGTTCTTGCCTGGAGAATCCCAGGGACGGGGGAGCCTTGTGGGCTGCCGTCTATGGGGTTGCACAGAGTCGGACACGACTAAAGTGACTTAGCAGCAGCAGCACCTTCTCCCACAGAGTCAAAAAGTCTGTTCTTTACATCTGTGACTGTTTTGCTGTCTCACATATGGGGTCATTGTTACCATCTTTCTAAATTCCATAAATATGCATTAATAAACTGTATTGATGTTTTTATTTCTGACTTACTTCACTCTGTATAATAGGCTTCAGTTTCATCCACCTCATTAGAACTGATTCAAATGTGTTCTTTTTAATAGCTGAGTGATATTCCATTGTGTATATGTACCACAGCTTTCTTATCCATTCATCTGCCGGTGGATATCTAGGTGGCTTCCATGTCCTAGCTATTGTAAACAGTGCTGTGATAAACATTGGGGTACACATGTCTCTTTCAGTTCTGGCTTCCTCAGTGTATATACCTAGCAGTGGGATTTGTGGGTCATATGTTAGTTCTATTTCCAGTTTTTTAAGGAATCTCCACACTGTTCTCCAGAGTGGTTGTACTAATTTGCATTCCCACCAGTAGTGTAAGGGGGTTCCCCTTTCTCCACACACTCTCCAGCATTTATTGTTTGTAGAATTTTTGATAGCAGCCATTCTAACCATCATGAGATGGTACCTTGTTGTGGTTTTGATTTGCATTTCTCTGATAATGAGTGATGTTGAGAATCTTTTCATGTGTTAGCCCTCTGTATGTCTTCTTTGGAAAAATGTCTGTTTAGTTCTTTGGCCCATTTTTGGATTGGGTCATTTATTTTTCCAGTATTGAGCTGCATGAGCAGGTTGTATATTTTTAAGATTAATTCTTCATTTGCTTCATTTGCTACTATTTCTCCCATTCTGAAGGCTGTCTTTTCACCTTGTTTATAGTTTCCTTCATTGGGCAAGAGCTTTTAACTAAGTTCCATTTATTTTTGCTTTTATTTCCATTACTCTGGGAGGTGGGTCATAGAGGATCTTTCTGTGATTTATGTCAGAGTGTTTTGCCTATGTTTTCCTCTAGGAGTTTTATAATTTCTGGTCTTACACTTAGATCTTTCATCCATTTTGAGTTTATTTTTGTGTATAGTGTTAGAAAGTGTTCTAATTTCATTCTTTTACAGGCAGTTGACCAGTTTTCCCAGCAAAACTTGTTAAGGAGATTGTCTTTTCTCCATTGTATATTTTTGCCTCCTTTGTCAAAGATAAGGTATCCATAGGTGTGTGGATTTATCTCTGGGCTTTCTGTTTTGTTCCATCGATCTATATTTCTGTCTTTGTGCCAGTACCATACTGTCTTGATAACTGTAGCTTTGTAGTATAGCCTGTATTCAGGCAGGTTGAGTCCTCCAGTTCCATTCTTCTTTCTCAAGATTGCTTTGGCTAGTCGAGGTTTGTTATATTTCCATACAAATTGTGAAATTATTTGTTCTAGTTCTCTGAAAAATACTGATGGTAGCTCGATAGGGATTGCATTGAATCTATAGATTGCTTTGGTAGTATATTCATTTTCACTATATTGATTCTTCTGTTCCATGAACACAGTATATTTCTCCATCTATTTGTGTCATCTTTGATTTCTTTCATCAGTGTTTTATAGTTTTCTATATACAGGTCTTTTGTTTCTTTATGTAGATTTATTCCTAAGTATTTTATTCTTTTCATCTCAGTGGTGAATGCAATTGTTTCCTTAATTTCTCTTTCTGTTTTCTCATTGTTAATGTATAGGAATGCAAGGGATTTCTGTGTATTAATTTTATATCCTGCAACTTTACTATACTCATTGGTTAACTCTTGTAATTTTCTGGTGGTGTCTTTAGGATTTTCTATGTAGAGGATCATGCCATCTGTAAACAGAGAGATTTTTCCTTCTTTTCCAATCTGGGTTCCTTGTATTTCTTTTTCTTTTCTGATTGCTGTGGCCAAAACTTCCAAAAATATGTAGAATGGTAGTGGTGAGAGTGGGCACCCTTGTCTTGTTCCTGACTTTAGGGGAAATGCTGTCAGTTTTTCACCACTGAGGATAATGTTTGCTGTGGGTTTATTGTATATGGCTTTTATTATGTACAGGTATGTTCCTTCTATGCCTGCTTTCTGAAGGGTTTTTTATCATAAATGGATGTTGAATTTTGTCAAAGGCTTTCTCTGCATCTATTGAGATAATCATATGGTTTTTATCTTTCAATTTGTTCATGTGGTGTATCACATTGATTGATCTGCAAATATTAATGAATCCTTGCATCCCTGGGATAAAGCCCACTTGGTCATGATGTATGATCTTTTTAATATGTTGTTGGATTTTCTTTGCTAGAATTTTGAGAATTTTTACATCTATGTTCATCAGTGATATTGGCCTGTAGTTTTCTTTTTTTTGTGGCATCTTTGTCTGGTTTTGTTATTAGGGTGATGGTGGCCTCATAGAATGAGTTTGGGAGTTTCCCTTCCTCTGCAATTTCCTGGAAGAGTTTGAGTAGGATAGGTGTTAGCTCTTTAAATTTTTGATAGAATTCACCTGTGAAGCCATCAGGTCCTGGGCTTTTGTTTGTTGAAAGATTTTTGATTACAGTTCTGATTTTCATGTTTGTGATTGGCCTGTTAAGATTTTCTATTTCTTCCTTGTTCAGTTTTGGAAGGTTGTACTTTCCTAAGAATTCATCCATTTCTTCCAAGTTGGCCATTTTATTTGCATATAGTTGCTGATACTAGTCTCTTATGATCTTTGTATTTCTGTGTTGTCTGTTGTGATTTCTCCATTTTCATTTCTAATTTTGTTGATTTGATTCTTCTCCATTTCTTCGTTGATGAGTCTGGCTAATGATTTGCCTATTTTATTTACCTTCTCAAGGAACCAGCTTTTAGTTCTGTTGATTTTTGCTATAGTCTCCTTTGTTTCTTTTTCATTAATTTCTGCTCTAATTTTTATGATTTCTTTCCTTCAACTAACCCTGGGGTTCTTCATTTTTTTTTTTCCTAGTTGATTTAGGTGTAAAGATAGGTTATTTATCTGATTTTTCTTTTGTTTCTTGAGGTAAGCGTGTATTGCTATGAACCTTTGTCTTAGCACTGATTTTACTGAATCCCATAGGTTTTGGGTTGTTGCGTTTTCATTTTCATTTGTTTCTATGCATATTTTGATTTCCTTTTTGATTTCTTCTGTGATGTGCTGGTTATTCAGAAGCGTGTTGTTTAGCTTCTATATGTTTGTATTTTTAATAGTTTTTTTCCCCTCTGCTGCTGCTGCTAAGTCGCTTCAGTCATGTCTGACTCTGTGTGATCCCATAAATGGCAGCCCACCAGGCTCCCCCGTCCCTGGGATTCTCCAGGCAAGAAACTGGAGTGGGTTGCCATTTCCTTCTCCAATGCATGAAAGTGAAAAGTGAAAGTGAAATCGCTCAGTCGTGTCTGACTCTTAGCGACCCCATGGACTGCAGCCTACCAGGCTCCTCGGTCTATGGGATTTTCCAGGTAAGAGTACTGGAGTGGGGTGCCATTGCCTTCTCCGTTTCCCCTCTAGTTGACATATAATCTTACCACATTGTGATTCAAAAAGATGCTTGAAATGATTTCAATTTTTTTTTTTTTTTAATTTACCAAGGGTAGGTTTATGGCCCAGGATGTGATCTATCCTGGTGAATGTTCCATGTGCACTTGAGAAAAAGGTGAAATTCATTGTTTTGGGTGAAACGTCATATAGATATCAGTTAGGTCTAACTGGTCCATTGTATCATTTAAAGTTTGTGTTTCCTTGCTAATTTTCTGTTTGGTTGATCTATCCATAGGTGTGAGTGGGGTACTAAATTTTCCCACTATTATTGTGTTACTGTTAATTTCCCCCTTTGAAACCTGTTAGCATTTGCCTTATGTATTGAGGTGCTCCAATGTTGGGTGTATGAAAGTGATAGTGAAAGTCACTCAGACGTGTCCAACTCTTTGCAACCCCATAGACTTTATAGTCCATGGAATTCTCCAGGCCAGAATACTGGAGTTGGTAACCTTTCCCTTCTCCAGGGGATCTTCTCATCCCAGGGATTGAATCCAGGTCTTCTGCATTGCAGGAAGATTCTTTACCAGCTGATCCACGAGGGAAGCCCAAGAATACTGGAGTGGGTCTCCTATCCCTTCTCCAGTGGATCTTCCTGACCCAGGAATCAAACTGGGGTCTCCCATATTGCAGTCGGATTCTTTGCCAGCTGAACCACAAGGGAAGGCCAAGAATACTGAATACTGGAGTGGGTAGCCTATCCCTTCTTTAGAGGATCTTCCTGACTCAGGAATCAAATCAGGGTCTCCTCCATTGCAGGCAGATTCTTTACAAACTGAGCAATGAGGGAACACCTTGTTGGGTGCATATATATTTATAATTGTTATATCTTCTTCTTGGATTGGTCCTTTGACCACTATGTAATGTTTTTCTTTGTTTCTTTTCACAGCCTTTCTTTCAAAGTCTATTTTATCTAATATAAGTATCACTACTTCTGCTTTCTTTTGGTCTCCATTTGCATGAAATACCTTTTCCAGCCCTTCACTTTCAGTCTGTATGTGTCCCTTGGTTTGAGGTGGGTCTCTTGTAGACAGCATATAAGGGGTTTGTTTTTGTATATTCTTTCAGCCAGTCTTTGTCTTTTGATTGGGATATTCAACCCATTTACATTTAAGGTAATATTGATAATTATGATCCTGTTGCCACTTATTTTGTTGTTTTGTGTTTGAGTTTATAAACCTTTTCTGTGTTTCCTGTCTAGAGAAGATCCTTTAGCATTTGTTGAAGATCTGGTTTGGTGGTGCTGAGTTCTCTCAGATTTTGCTTGTCTGTAAAGCTTTTGATTTCTCCTTCATATTTGAATAAGATGCTTGCTGGGTATAGTAATCTGGGTTTTAGGTTTTTTCTCTTTCATCACTTTAAGTATGTCCTGCCATTCCTTTCTGGCCTGAAGAGTTTCTATTGAAAGGTCAGATGTTATCCTCATGGGGATCTCCTTGTGGGTTATTTGTTACTTTTCCCTTGCTGCTTTTAATATTTTCTCTTTGTGTTTGATCTTTGTTAGTTTGATTAATATGTGTCTTGGGGTGTTTCACCTTGGGTTTATCCTGTTCGGCACTCTCTGGGTTTCTTGGACTTTGGTGGCTATTTCCTTCCCCACTTTAGGGAAGTTTTCAACTATTATCTCCTCAAATTTTCTCATGCCTTTCTTTTCATCTTCTGCTTCTGGGATTCTTATGATTTGAATGTTGGGACATTTTACATTGTCCCAGAGGTCTCTCAGGTTGTCCTCGGTTCTTTTAATTCTTTTTTATTTTTTCCTCTCTTCTTCATTTATTTTCACCATTCTATCTTCCATCTCACTTATCCTATCTTCTGCCTCAACTATTCTACTGTTGGTTCGTTGCAGAGGGCTTTTGACCTCAGCTATTGCATTATTCATTGTTGATTGACTCTTCTTTATCTCTTCTAGGTCCTTGTTAAACATTTCTTGCATCTTCTCAATCCTTGTCTCTAGTCTATCTGTAACTCCATTTTGTTTTCAAGATTTTGGATCATCTTTACTATCATTATTCTGAATTCTTTTTCAGGTAGATTCCCTATCTCCTTCTCTTTTGTTTGATTTTGTGGGCACTTATCATGTTGCTTTACCTGCTGAATGTGTCTCTGCCTTTTCATTTTGTTTAAATTGCTGTGTTTGGGCCACCCTTTCTGTTTGCTGGCAGTTCATGGTTCCTCTGTATTGTGGAGCCTTCTCCCTGTGGGTGGGGTTGGATTAGTGGTTTGTCAAGGTTTCCTGGTTAGGGGAGCTTGTGTCTGTGTTCTGGTGGGTGGAAATGGATCGCTTCTCTCTAAAGTGCTATGAAGTGTTTGGTAATGAGTTTTGGGATGTCTATGGGTTTGGCATGGCTTTGGGCAGCCTGTCTTTTAATGCTCAGGGCTGTGTTCCTGCTTTATTGGAGAATTAGCATGGTATATCTTGCTCTGGAACTTGTTAACTCTTGGGTGGAGCTGGTTTCAGTGTAGGAATGTATCCTTTTGGGTAAGCTCTTGTCTATTAATATTCCATGGAATCAGGAGTTCCCTGATGTTCTCAAGTTTTGGAGTTAAACCTTCTCCCTCTGGCTTTCAGTCTTATTCTTATAGTAGCCTCAAGACTTCTCCATCCATATAACACAGATGATAAAACATCTAGGTTAGTGGTGAAGCAGTTCTCCACAGTGAGGGACACCCAGAGAGGTTCACAGACTTACATGGAGAAGATGGAGAAGGGAGATAGAAGTGACCAGGAGAAAAAGAGGGGGAGTCAAAACGGGAGAGATCCATCTAGCCAGTAATCAATTCCTTAAGTGTTCTCACCGCCCAGAACACCAAGAGACATTCACAGAGTCAAGTAGAGAAGAGAAAGGGGAGGGAGGAGATATAGGTGACCTGGGGGAGAAAAGGGAGAGTCAAAAATGGTGACAGCAATAAAATCAGCCAGCAATTTCACACACCTAAGTGAAAATGGGTACTGAAGATTATATTCCTAAAGGTACAAAATTGAAAACAAATACCAAAAAGCAAAGATTAAAAATCTAGAGTAGAGGTTAGACTCTCAGAAATACAATATTAAAATTATAAAACAAAATCAATTATAAAATTATGAAAAATATATATGTAAATTTGCTTTAAAAATGGGGTCTTTTTTGCAAGATAATAGTTTACAAAAATGAAAATCAAAGGAGTAATAAGGGACTTAAAAATTAATAAGTGATAATAGTAAAAATATATCTGGGAATTTCTCTGGAGCTGTTGTGGGCAATGTGGTGTCAGTTCAGTTTCAGATAGTTCCTTGTTCCAGCTTGTACTTCTTCTCAAGGTCTATTGGCCCCCTCCAATGCTTAGTCAATGTTAACTACAGGGTTTTAACCTGTTGAACCTGTCACTTCCAGAGTGGTTCCCTCTTCTTTGTTTATTTTGGCTTCCTCTGTTTGCAAGTCTCTTCAATGTCTAATTTCCACCCTGACACAAAGGGGTGAAGGTGGTCGCTTATTTAGGCTCTCTTGTTCAGTTCTGTCATGGGGAGGGGGAGACATTGCAAACAAATATTGCTGGCATGTGTGGGGAGTGTTCAGAGTGTAAGGACCACACTGGGTTTGCCAAAGCTCAAGGTGGCATGTGTATCCTGGGTCTACACTGCTCAGGCTCCAGGGTCCTCTGCAGGGGTACTGTCCAAAGTGGGTCTGCCTTTTCGTGCACTTCCCAGGTCTAAGCTGCTCAGGTTCCTGGGTACTCCACAAGGGCACAGACTCATTTGGGCGTGCATTTTGTGCCTTTCCCAGGTCCAAGCAGCACCAGGTACTTGGTGAGCACACTGTCCCAGGTGAGCCATGCATCTTAATCACCTCCCTGGTTCATGCTGCTTGGTATCCCATGTGAGCTGGGAGAGCACGATCTCAGGTGTGCTGTGTGAGAGGTGTGTCTCCTCTGGGAAGCTGATCTCAGGCTATGACACTCCTGGCAGATGTCAACCGTCCAGGATCCCAGGAAGACGTGGTTAGCAATTGGGAACCTGCTCACAGTTTGGTGGAGGATGCTGGTCCCTGGGGCCGAGATTGCAGCACTCCCTTTACTGTGTGGCTCTTGGTGTCACACACCTGCCTGTCTGCCTCTGGGGAGCTGCGGGGGAGGGGCCTGTATGCAGCCGGCTAGCTCTTCTTTGGTGTTAGCTCAATCCTTTGTTCCGTGAGTGGGCCAGGCTGTGCGTTAGAGCCTTTCATGGGCAAGTTCTCTCTCTTTCTCTCTCTCTCTCTCTTTTTTTTTTATCTCTGGCAATCGCATAGTTTGGGTTGCTATCTCATGTTAGCTCCCTCAGATTGTCCTCAGGGCATTCAGGCCCGGTCCTTACCCTAAGTACTGATTATGCAGCCTGTGCCTCCCTGTCCAGTCCCCACTTGGTAGCAGATGCGAGTGTCTGGGCTTCTTTGCTCACAGTTGCGGTTAGGTGCATATTCTGTGGTTTTTTTTTTTTTTTTTCCTCCTGTTTATGTTGCCCTCTGAGATTCTAAAACTCCCCACAGACCTGCCTGTGAGAGGGTTTCCTACTGTGTGGAAACTTCTCTTCCTTCACAACTCCCTCCCCAGGACAGGTGTCTGTCCCTAACTCTTTGTCTCTCTTTGTGTCTTTTATATTTTGTCATACCTCTTTTTGAAGAGATTAGGCTGCCTTTCTGGGTGCATAGTGTCTTCCACTAGCATTTAGAAGTTGTTTTGTGGAAGTTGCTCAGCATCCAAATGATCTTTTGATGAATTTGTGGGGCAAAAGTGGTCTCCACATCCTATTCCTCTGCCATCTTGGGGCCACCCACAGTCTTGATTAATTATGTCTTTATTAGGACTTCCCTGGTGGCTCAGACATCTAAAGTGTCTGCCTACAATGTGGGAAAGATCCTCTGGATAATGAAATGGCAACCCACTACAGTACTCTTGCCTGGAAAATCCCATGGACAGAGGAGTGTGGTAGGCTACAGTCCATGGGGTTGCAAAGAGTTAGACACGACTGAGCAACTTCACTTTCATAAAGTCCCACAGTCTCAGCAGCATATGTGGTAGAAAGGTAACTGGTGATGAAGGGCATAATGGTGATGAGTTAGAGCTGAGGCAGGTTCCAGAGGGTTGGAAGTGGATTATTGTTCAGAATGTCAGGTGGTGAAGGTGTGTTGTTTGAGTTGTTTTGTGTCTGTGTGTACCATTACATGTGGTATTTTTCTTTACTTGAAATTTCTTTTCCTCTCTTTGCTGTCAAGAGATGTTCCTTATCCTTTGAGGCCCTATTCCAGTGCTACAAGGTCTTTGAAGTTTTACTTGTTCTCCTTTCCTGATGTTATTAACAGCCTCATCTTTTCTGTTCCCCAGAATTTTACTCCTATTTTATTACAGCACAGACACTGTCTTCCTGTTAGATTCCTTTCTGCCTTTCCTGTTCAACCACCATCTTCTTGGGCAGATCATTTGTATCTGACTCACTTCAGGTCTTCCTTGGCTGATACTGCAAGTTCTCTGAATTAGTCTTTGCATTAGGCTGAGTTGTTGACTTCCTAGAAGTCTTTTTCTCCATTTGTACTTTGAGTAGGACCTGCCTGTGATGTTGGCACAGAGGAGCTGTAGGGAATCATTTGATCTCTGGTCCCTCCCTGTGCCCACTGCTGCTGATGCTACAGAAAGTTAGTATGTGATCACTAAGGCTTATCTCTCACGTCTGTCCCCTTAGGAGTAAGACTGCAGCTCTCACAGACGACAGGATCAGGACCATGAATGAATTTATAAGTGGCATCAGAACAGTAAAAATGTATGCTTGGGAAAAGTCACTTATAGACCTTATTACCAGCTTGAGAAGGTAAGTTTTTGTATATGTCACACCATATTTTTGTACTCCCCTCCACAATTTTTACTGAATTTACTTATTATTTTTGGAGGATAATTACTTTACAGTGTTGTGATGGTGTCTGCTATACATCAAGGTGAATCAGTCATAATTATATATACATATATATCCCCACCTTCTTGAACCTCTGCCTTCTACTCCCCCCATTCCACCTCTCTAGGTTGTCACAAAACACTAGGCTAGCCTCCCTGTGTTGTATAGCAGCTTCCTGCTAGTTATCTATTTTACACATGACAGCATATACATGTCAATGCTACTTTCTCAATTTGTCCTACCTTCTCCCTCCTGCTTTGTGTCTCTGAGATTGTTCTCTGCATCTGTGTCTCCATTTATTCTCTGTGAATAGGTTCATCAGTTCTATTTTTCTAGATTCGATATATATGCATTAATATTTGCTTTTCTCTTTCTGACTTGCCTCACTCTGTATAACCGGTTCTAGGTTCACCTACGTTACTACAGTTGACTTTTCTGAATGAATTTTGAAGTCTTACCAAGTTTTTCACATTACGATGAACTTAAATTCTATGCACTCCACCCCCAACATGTGGCAGAAAGTTTAAGTAGAATAGGGGAGACATCATTTTAACATGCTCTTCCACTTACTGTCTTCTTAAAGGAAAAATTTATATGTGCTTCTTACTTATATAGAAATGAATTTCCAATTATTTCTTAGTACCAGAAACCCCCCAAAGGCAGTAATTTCAAGATGTTAGTATTTTTTTCCTGTCTTTTATATTTATTTTTACCTAACAATACTCCTTAGCTTTTTCACTGTCTATAAAGTCTTGTCATGTATGGAAATCAATTACAAAAGAACTCCACAAGGTAAGTTTTGTTTTCTTACCCAATATAGAAACATAAACAGAGACATGATGGTTGATGGTTAAATGTTTCAGGTAGTAGAGTATGTAATTGCTGGAAATCAGTCTTTAGCTGAAAAGTCCAAAGCCTTTTCTGATGATGATGATAGCAAGTGGATTTTCTGTCTCTCTGTCCTATATTGGTGGAGTGTGTATGTGAGGAATTTCCCCTCTCTGCCCCAGCTGATGTCCTCTGCTTTTTACAATTTCAGGATCCCGGGCAGAAGCTGGTTTTCTCTCTTCTTTGAAGCAGGTGGCTTTTGCCTATTGTCAATGCAGGGTACAGGATGGGCTTGTTGTCATTATTTAGTCTCTAAATTGTGTCCGTCTCTTTATGATCCCATATAGTATAGCCTGCCAGGCTCCTCTGTCCATGGGATTTTCCAGGCAAGAATACTGAAGTGGGTTGCCATTTCCTTCTCCATAGAAGATACTGGTATTTGAGATGATGACATTAAAACTAAAACTATAGTTTGATATAGCACAAATGGTGAGATTTTAGAGATTGGATGTAACTGTATCAAGCAAAACTTTATGAATCATTATTATTCATTCCAAACAGAGTCATGAAAACACTATCTTGTTTTCTTTGCTTTTTCTTTGTAGAATACTTTTCCATCTTTCATTTAAATATCTGATGAGTGATTTACTTCAGCACAGGGCACTTAGAATTCCCTGGCAGCTCCCTGTCACTTCTTACTTTGCACCTTTGCAGGGACCCTCCCTCTGCTGGGAATACACTCTCATCTTCCTTATTCTCTGGCCTCTGCCAACCCTGACTCCAGCTTATCTTCTCAAGATCCACATTCATGCAACTTGCTCTCACTCCACTGCTCTGTGTTACACAACTCTGCTCTGAGCTCCTGTGGGGGCTGTGCGGCTGCCTCTTTCTAATATCTGGTGTGTCACAGTTTTGGGGTGTCTTATTCTCTTCCCCCACAAGTTCATGAGCTCCTGGAGGGGACAGACTGTGTCTTTCTGCCATCAGTGAGGAGCCCTGCCCAGGACTTGTGGTTATGAATACTTGTTGAATGAATGTTCAAACCCAGTCTCATTGATCCAAAATGTTTAAGAAAGTGTGACACTAAGTCTTCCTTTAGTTGGAAGAGTGAAGTGGTGATGTAGTGTATGGTCCTGGTTTGGGGGCAGACCCCAGGGTGTGCACTGTATAGTGTTTCCATAATGTGAGGGATAGTTTACCTGTGTCCACTCCCTTGAAAGGGGCCACTCACACAGGGCACTCAAATTCATGCCTTGAATGTCAATGATTGTTTTAAAATCTATTTTCTGTCCTCTTTTCCAGGAAGGAAATTTCCAAGATTCTGAATAGTTCCTACCTTAGAGGCATGAATTGTACATCATTTTTTGCTGTAACCAAAATAATGATTTTCATCACCTTCATCATCAATGTGGCTCTTAACAAGGTGATTACAGCCAGCCAAGTGTTTGTGGTGGTGACGCTGTATGAGGCTCTGCGGTTTACCAGCACCCTCTACTTCCCCATGGCCATCGAGAAGGTGTCAGAGGCCATCATCAGCATCCGAAGAATCAAGGTTTGGGAACAAATAACTTTTTTAAGTTGTAGGTGTATTTTATATAAAATGCCTTCTTTTATTTGGTGTGACTGTGTGCCAGTTAGATGAGGTTTAGCTCTCTCAGTGCCAAAGCTAGTAGTCATTCCAAACTCTCTTATGTACTCCCCTCTCTTCTTTGATAGAGTATATCATAAATATCATAAGTTCCCTGCTCATTTATTGGCAGCAGTAGCAGCAGTAATGGACTCTCTCCATACCAGCGATGACTTCAGGGTGATTAATATGTCTAAAGACAAGAGAAGCAAACAGGTTGCCTCTCCTGTGCGAACTCAAATGACTAGATACTGAGTGTGCACAGTCCTGGAGTGAACAGGATTCTTCTCTGGGCTGGGAGGGAAAAAGATTGCTGAGAGATCCTTTCTCCTTGGGCAGGAAGATTTACTTAGTTCTCTGTTGGAAAAGGTTTCTTTCTTTCATAGGTGGTTTGCTTGTTAATTTCTGAGCTTGCCTTTTGGATCTGCCTTTTCCTCTCTGCCTCTTTTCACTTCCTGCTTAATCATGTCTCTAGCTGGACCCTTCCCTTTAAATTTGAGATTCCCACCATACCCGCTATGGTTTTTTCCTGACTGTCCCTAAATTGCCCTGGGCAAATAATTTACATCAGCAAAACAAGGGCCTGGCACATGGTAGGTGCTCAGTTATTCATGTGTTTATGAATAAATCTAAAATTAAAATAAACTAGTTCTGTGAGTCAGCCTGGGCATGAGCTTGAGTGTTTAGGCTTCATGAAAAATCTGATTTGTTTCTACCTTGCCACAGTGATGGGCTGCTAATAATAGATCTCTAGTGCAGTTAGATAGTTCTCCAATGTGATTATATTTTATTTTTAGGTCTTGTCATAAAAGCCATTTTTTTTGTGTGTGATGAAGTTTCTATGCTATAAAAAACCATTTCCCATAAAACACATCAGTCATATGGGGTCAGTTCTGGTCCCCTGAGTTTGTCATTCTTTCTGATGGGGGCTTCTAGCAACACGTATAAGGCTTGGTCCATGCAACTTGTTAAAAAATTCCTTTTTAATGGCTTTCACATCTTGAAATAAGTCATTTATGAATATTCTTGGACTGTAGTGACATTTTTAGTGACACATTAACCCATCCAGATGGAAGCTTCATATGTGTGTTGTGCTATTGTGGTTTTGTTATTACTGCTGCCGCAGCTGCTGTCTTTGATCGTGGCTACCAGTGATCTTGTGGTCTGGACCCAATTGAACCCTTTATGCATCATGCCATGTCATTTAATCTGAAAAACAATTGAGTGGGTAAACATTAGTGTCGTTGCTTTACGGATAAGGAAATAGGTTCATGTATCAGTTGGAATAACTCACCCATCCTCACACAGCGTGCAAATGACAGAAGTAGGATTCTGACCACAGCCTGATTTCTTAACCACTGTTACATTGCTTTCTATATACTTTTTGTCATGTGCACTATCTCATTCAGTTCTGTTCAGTTCAGTCGCTCAGTCGTGTCCGACTCTTTGCGACTCCATGAATCGCAGCACGCCAGACCTTCCTGTCCATCACCAACTCCTGGAGTTCACCCAGACTCACGTCCCTTGAGTCAGTGATGCCATCCAGCCATCTCATCCTCTGTCGATCCCTTCTCCTCCTGTCCCCAATCCCTCCCAGCATCAGAGTCTTTTCCAATAAGTCAACTCTTCGCATGAGGTGGCCAAAGTACTGGAGTTTCAGCTTTAGCATCACTCCTTCCAAAGAAATCCCAGGGCTGATCTCCTTCAGAATGGACTGGTTGGATCTCCTTGCAGTCCAAGGGACTCTCAAGAGTCTTCTCCAACACCACAGTTCAAAAGCATCAATTCTTCGGTGCTCAGCCTTCTTCACAGTCCAATTCTCACATCCATACATGACCACTGGAAAAACCATAGCCTTGACTAGACAGACCTTTATTGGCAAAGTAATGTCTCTGGTTTTTAACATGCTATCTAGTTTGGTCATAACTTTCCTTCCAAGGAGTAAGCATCTTTTAATTTCATGGCTGCAGTCACAATATGCAGTGATTTTGGAGCCCCCCAAAAATAAAGTCTGACACTGTATCCACTGTTTCCCCATCTATTTCCCATGAAGTGATGGGACTGGATGCCATGATCTTTGTTTTCTGAATGTTGAGCTTTAAGCCAATTTTTTCACTTTCCTCTTTCACTTTCATCAAAAGGGTTTTTAGTTCCTCTTCACTTTCTACCATAAGGGTGGTGTCATCTGCATATCTGAGGTTATTGATATTTCTCCCAGCAATCTTGATTCCAGCTTGTGCTTCTTCCAGCCCAGCGTTTCTCATGATGTACTCTGCATATAAGTCTCATTAAGTATGGTTTTTATCATCTCCTCTTATTCTGAAGACCTTTGAAGTCCCTGTTCTTGAAGAATCAAGTTTTAAACTCTGGGCTCCACTGGCTTCTCTGTTTCTTGGCACACAACCGTCCTTCCTGGCATGGGATTGGGGTGGGGAGGAGGAAAAGGCCTGTCTCTGTGACCTGCCACATTCATCCCCACTTTGAGGCTTGGCTCACTCTGTCCAGCCTCCTGGGTTGCCTTCTCCTCTGTCCTTGATTTAAGTAAATGCTGCTGAGCCTCCAGCAGCCCCATGACCCTCTCCCAGCACTTTTGTTCACATTGATCTGGGGTTTCCATCTATGTGCACAGCCAGCCTCATGTCAGGTGGGGTGATGCTGATTCCCTGGGAGTGTTCTGAGCCCCTTGACAGCAGACTGTCTCCAGTGATTCTTTAGTGTAGTGCCTGGTCCATGCTGGACACATCATGGGTATCAAATAAATGCTGGATTGACTGAGACAACAGTTACAGAAAATGACTGGGGCCTCACAAAAGCCCAGGGTGGTCAGTCTGCACTAGAAGCTGGAGAAATGCAGAGGAGGGAGCAGATTGGAGTTAGGCATTCCTGGAACATTGCACCTTGATGGGAGTCTAAAATCAGGGGAGCTGAATCTAATCCAGAGGAGCAATAGGTCTGAATCTCTTGCTTGTTCTGCGCATCCATCTGTGTACCTAGCCTGACTGAAATTGGTGAACCTGCTCTCTAAAGAGAGGAGCTAGCTGTGCCCTGCACAGCCAGGTGTTCATGTAGCTCCTGCTGGCCTGGCTCCTGGGCCTTGTAGTAAACTAGAAACACTCTTACTTGTTTAACAAAATTAGTCTGTCTTGATGGCCATCATGAAATAAAAGAAGATTTATACCATGAGACTTTATGCTAAAATTCATCTATAGTCTGAAGGTGGTCTTGAGACAGAATTCCCTCCTCTTTGGAGTTTTTCAGTCTAGTTTCTCTTAAGACCTTTGACTAAGTGGATGAGACCCACCCACAGTATGGAGGATAATCTGATTTACTCAGACTGGACTGATTTAAATGTCAATCTCATCTAAAATTGCTTTCACTGTAATAGGTGTTTGAGTAAGTGTATGGGGGTTGATCTGCCAAGTGTCTGGTTAATAAAATGAACCATCACACCCTCTTGAATCCCCATATTTTCCTCTGAGCTCCTGGATGTGACTTCGTCCTCACTAAGCCATGTGTTTATGGATTTGTTTCCTTCCCAGAACTCCAGAATTCTTACAGACAGTGCCTCTTTCATCTTCGTAGTGCTCACAAACAGCAGATGCTCAGAAAATGTGCAACTGAAGGGACCTTCCAGCTCCATCATGTCTGGGATCCTGCAAATACCTAACCATTAAGCATGGTTGTAGTGGAGACAGTGATAACTCTGATTCTCTGATGGATGATGTGACTCACCAAAGATTATAGCATGAAAGGGGTCCTGCAGAAGGTTTTCAGGAAATTGTGCTCAAATACTTGGGTGGATTTTTTATTTCTTTTCTACTAAAATGAACTCAATGTCTAAGGCCTGAGACTACTTCCTGTGTAGGTTTGTGGAGTAACATGAACATTATGACCTGGGGAGAACTTTGACTTTTCCTGGTGCTGACTTTGTCAGGCTGCTTTGTGTCCTGATTAAGGACATACCTTTGACTTGGGCAAGACACTAAATTTTCTCTTCATGGTGGAAAGGTGGTCTCAGAATTTAGAGATCTGTTGGCAGTAGTTGTTTGCAGTAAAGTCAGGGCAAATAGCTGAGAATAAAAGTGGTGAGAAGGTTAGTGTTTGCATTGGAAACTGCTCCATAGTGTGTTGAAGTAATCTTGGAAGTACGTTTTTTTCTTTTAGATCCTATTAATAGAAACTTCTTCAGCCCATTTAGTTTTACAACTCTATAAAGAATGTAGTTCTCTAATTCATGAGAACATCTCGTGTGCTTGTTAAAACTAAATGATTACATCTTGGAGTTTCTGACTCACTAGGCATGATGGCAGCCGCGACCGGCGCACTAGGCACGGCGGAGAGGAGCTACCCCACATCTGAGGTCAGGGGCAGAAGCCGGGAGGACCCCATGCCCAAAGGGCGGCGGCCAAGAGTAGCTACCCCACGTCCGAGGTCAGGGGCAGCGGCCGAGAGTGCCAGGCTGCAACAGCGCAGGAACGGCAGAGAGGAGCTACCCGGAAGAGCTACCGGGCGTCCGAGGTCGGGGGCGGGGGGTGGGGGGGCGTGGAGTGGATCTACCCCGTGTCCGAGGTCAGGGGCGGCGACGAGAGGAGTTACCATGCGTCCGAGGTCAGGGGCGGCCGCCGGGAGGAGCTACCCCACGCCCCCACTCCCGAGGCCAGGGGCAGCGGCCGGGAGGAGCAACCCCACGTCCAAGGAGCCGTGGCTGTGCGGGCACAGGAGGTCCTAGAGGAGCTATCCCACGTTGAAGGTCAGGAAGGGCGGCGGTGAGGAGATACCCCTCCTTCAAGGTAAGGAGCAGCGGCTGTGCTTTGCTGGAGCAGCCGTGAAGAGATACCCCACGCCCAAGGTAAGAGAAACCCAAGTATGATGGTAGGTATTTCAAGAGGGCATCAGAGGGCAGACACAATGAAACCATACTCACAGAAAACTAGTCAATCTAATCACACTAGGACCACAGCCTTGTCTAACTCAATGAAACTAAGCCATTCCCATGGGGCAACACAAGACGGGCGGGTCATGGTGGAGAGATCTGACAGAATGTGGTCCACTGGAGAAGGGAATGGCAAACCACTTCAGTATTCTTGCCTTGAGAACCCCATGAACAGTATGAAAAGGCAAAAATGATAGGATACTGAAAGAGGAACTCCCCAGGTCAGTACGTGCCCAATATGCTACTGGAGATCAGTGGAGAAATAACTTCAGAAAGAATGAAGGGATGGAGCCAAAGCAAAAACAATACCCAGCTGTGGATGTGACTGGTGATAGAAGCAAGGTCTGATGCTGTAAAGAGCAATATTGCATAGGAACCTGGAATTTTAGGTCCATGAATCAAGGCAAATTGGAAGTGGTCAAACAGGAGATGGCAAGAGTGAACATTGACATTCTAGGAATCAGCGAACTCAAATGGACTGGAATGGGTGAATTTAACTCAGATGACCATTATATCTACTGCTGTGGGCAGGAATCCCTTAGAAGAAATGGAGTAGCCATCATGGTCAACAAGAGTCCGAAATGCAGTACTTGGATGCAATCTCAAAAACGACAGAATGATCTCTGTTTGTTTCCAAGGCAAACCATTCAGTATCACAGTAATCCAAGTCTATGCCCCAACCAGTAATGCTGAAGAAGCTGAAGTTGAATGGTTCTATGAAGACCTACAAGACTTTTTAGAACTAACACCCAAAAAAGGTGTCCTTTTCATTGTAAGGGACTGGAATGCAAAAGTAGGAAGTCAAGAAACACCTGGAGTAACAGGCAAATTTGGCCTTGGAATATGGAATGAAGCAGGGCAAAGACTAATAGAGTTTTGCCAAGAAAATGCACTGGTCATAACAAACACCCTCTTCCAACAACACAAGAGAAGACTCTATACATGGACATCACCAGATGGTCAACACCGAAATCAGATTGATTATATTCTTTGCAGCCAAAGATGGAGAAGCTCTATACAGTCAACAAAAACAAGACCAGGAGCTGACTGTGGCTCAGATCATGAGCTCCTTATTGCCAAATTCAGACTTAAATTGAAGAAAGTAGGGAAAACCACTAGACCATTCAGGTATGACCTAAATCAAATCCCTTATGATTATACAGTGGAAGTGAGAAATAGATGTAAGGGCCTAGATCTGATAATAGAGTGCCTGATGAACTATGGAATGAGGCTCGTGACATTGTACAGGAGACAGGGATCAAGACCATTCCCATAGAAAAGAAATTCAAAAAAGCAAAATGGCTGTCTGGGGAGGCCTTACAAATAGCTGTGAAAAGAAGAGAAACCAAAAGCAAAGGAGAAAAGGAAAGATATAAGCATATGAATGCAGAGTTCCAAAAAATAGCAAGAAGAGATAAGAAAGCCTTCTTTAGCAATCAATGCAAAGAAATAGAGAAAAATGACAGAATGCGAAAGACTAGAGATCTCTTCAAGAAAATTAGAGATACCAAGGGAACATTTCATACGGACATGGGCTCGATAAAGGACAGAAATGGTATGGACCTAACAGAAGCAGAAGATATTAAGAAGAGATGGCAAGAATACACAGAAGAACTGTACAAAAAAGATCTTCATGACCCAGATAATCATGATGGTGTGATCACTGACCTAGAGCCAGACATCCTGGAATGAGAAGTCAAGTGGGCCTTAGAAAGCATCACTACGAACAAAGCTAGTGGAGGTGATGGAATTCCAGTTGAGCTATTCCAAATCCTGAAAGATGATGCTGCAAAAGTGCTGCACTCAATATGCCAGCAAATCTGGAAAACTCAGCAGTGGCCACAGGACTGGAAAAGGTCAGTTTTCATTCCAATCCCAAAGAAAAGGCAATTCCAAATAATGCTCAAACTATCGCACAATTGCACTCATCTCACACACTAGTAAAGTAATGCTCAAAATTCTCCAAGCCAGGCTTCAGCAATGTAAACCATGAACTTCCTGATGTTCAAGCTGGTTTTAGAAAATGCAGAGGAACCAGAGATCAAATTGCCAACATCTGCTGGATCATAGAAAAAGCAAGAGAGTTCCAGAAAAACATCTATTTCTGCTTTATTGACTATGCCAAAGCCTTTGACTGTGTGGATCACAATAAACTGTGGAAAATTCTTCAAGAGATGTGAATACTAGACCACCTGATCTGCCTCTTGAGAAATTTGTATGCAGGTCAGGAAGCAATAGTTAGAACTGGACATGGAACAACAGACTGGTTCCAAATAGGAAAAGGAGTACGTCAAGGCTGTATATTGTCACCCTGCTTATTTAACTTATATGCAGAGTACATCATGAGAAACGCTGGGCTGGAAGAAGCACAAGCTGGAATAAAGATTGCCGGGAGAAATATCAATAACCTCAGATATGCAGATGACACCATCCTTATGGCAGAAAGTGAAGAGGAACTCAAAAGCCTCTTGATGAAAGTGAAAGTGGAGAGTGAAAAAGTTGGCTTAAAGCTCAACATTCAGAAAACAAAGATCATGTCATCCAGTCCCATATTTTCACGGCAGATAGATGGGGAAACAGTGTCAGACTTTATTTTTCTGGGCTCCAAAATCACTACAGATGGTGACTGCAGCCATGAAATTAGAAGACCTTTACTCCTTGGAAGGAAAGTTATGACCAACCTAGATAGCATATTCAAAAGCAGAGACATAACTTTGCCAACAAAGGTTCGTCTAGTCAAGGCTATGGTTTTTCCTGTGGTCATGTATGGATGTGAGAGTTGGACTGTGAAGAAGGCTGAGTGCTGAAGAATTGATGCTTTTGAACTGTGGTGTTGGAGAAGATTCTTGAGAGTCCCTTGGACTGCAAGGAGATCCAACCAGTCCATTCTGAAGGAGATCAGCCCTGGGATTTCTTTGGAAGGAGTGATGCTAAAGCTAAAACTCCAGTACTTTGGCCATCTCATGCGAAGAGTTGACTTATTGGAAAAGACTCTGATGCTGGGAGGGATTGGGGGGCAGGACGAGAAGGGGACGACAGAGGATGAGATGGCTGGATGGCATCACTGACTCGATGGACGTGAGTCTGGGTGAACTCCGGGAGTTGGTGATGACAGGGAGGCCTGGTGTGCTGCGATTCATGGGGTCGCAAAGAGTCGGACACGACTGAGAGACTGAACTGAACTGAACTGAATTCCTTTGCTGGGGTCCAGTTTGCCTGTGTCTTTAGTAAGTGTCCCTATGTCCTTGAAAATAAATCACATTTGGGAAACATTGCCCTATTTGTAGAAAGAAATCTAAAATGTTCCTTAGCAAATGCAAAAGATAACAGAATCTTTTTAAAAATAAAATCAGTTGAGAGGAAAAAGCTGTCTTGATTTATGCTAGACTTTTGTGGGTCAAATTTGAATTTATTCATCCAATCATTCCACAAAATAACAAGTCTGATGCAGCCTTGATTATGGTGCAGATGAGTATATACAGTGGCAGGTAAGCAACTGCAGAGACATCCTTCCTACCTGCAATTTATGTTTCACCAAGTGGGAGGTTAATAAAAAATCAAACAGTGAAACTTGATGTACATTTCTATGTCAATAGTCCTTGGAAGGAAAAGTCTGAGGGGCCATGAAGCACTTTGTCAGAGTCACTGGTGTAGTTTTGGAGGTTGTGCTGAGAAGTTTGAGCAGGGAAGGCTGAGCAAGTTACCTGGAGAATTCCATGTTTGGGAGTATGGGAGGTTGGAAGCCAAAGCTTTGCATTTTCCTGGGGATGCTTATGTGACAAAGGCCTTTTGAGGATAAGAAGGGGGATTCATGCATTTGAGGAGCCAGAAATGTCTGAGGCTGCAGAGTAGAGAGCTGGAGGACTGAGCAGGGGACCATGAAGGATACTACAGGAAACATTAAGGTTTTTATAATCTCAAAACTCAGCCTGGCTCAGCCTGGAGAACAGGGCAGTGAGGTGGGGTAGGGACCCAGAGCAGAGGCAGGGAGATGAGTGTGTCAGGAGGCTAATGCACTACATGGTCAGGGATGAGATGATGTGGTTTGGTTTGGGGTGAAATAGAGAGACTTAGCAATATTTGAGAGCCACTCAGGGGCACATTTTGAGTTTGGTATTAGGGGCAGGGAGGGGAGAGGTGGATGTCAGGCTGCTTTGGTTTTTCAGGCTGTAAAATCACCTGGATTCACTATGATAAGGAATGCTAAGAGAGAACCAAATCTGAGGAGATGACTAGCCTGGACTTAGTTTTGGATTCTGAGAGCATTTTAAAATACTCAGTGTTTGCTGTAAGACCCACCTCACTGCACAGCCATTGGCCGGATTCAGCCTCCTGTGCTGTTCTCTAATAGGTAGCAGCAATTATCGGATAATCATTTTCTTCCTTTCCCTGCCTCTCACTTAGATGTGATGATGCCCAACTAGAAGGTGAAAAGGGCCGCAGGAGTGGAAGAAAATGTCAATTGAGTTTACTGACCAGGTGGTCAGAACTGGGCAAGATTTGACCACAGATGAGCTGGAGGTGTGGTGGGCATGCAGAGTTTAGAACACAGTGTGGTGTTGAGCCATGCTGCCCCACAGCCTCCTGCAGCCTGAGGCTCAGCAGACTGGGTGGTTCATCATCTAAGATTTCTGCTCAGGTCATGTCTGGCATCCCCAGGAAGGAAACCCACTACCCCTGCCCACCTTGGAGTGGGGGGCGGTGGTCCATCCCCATGGGCAGAACTACACATGGTCTTCATAGTGTTGTGTCTTCTTGTTTACATGTGCTTTTCTATGTCATTTTTCCCATGTACAAAATACGAATGATTTACTGTGACTTTATAGGCCCCAGAAGTCCCTCTATTTTATCTTAATAAGGAAAATGGACTGAAGCTCTTTTCTTTGAATGACTCCAATAGGATTGTAAATATTTCAAAAGCACTATAAGTCTTCAGTGACTTTCACATCCAGTAATATGTATCTCTGAAGTTATATTATTCATAAAACTGCTTAGATTTTCCTCCACCAGCCACTGGGAAGTCAATCTTTTTGGCTGAAGTTCTGACTTTGGTATTTTCCCACATGATCTGTTCTGCACATCATCTGTAATTTATTTTCAGCTTTTTTTTTTTTTTTTTTAATCAGCCTGAGCCCTAGAAAAAAATCCAGCCAGTACTTCTGACACCTTTACAAGCTGGTTATGTGTTGGAATCTCATTTAACCCCTGGAAGATTGTGACATCTTTCCTCACTCAAACCTATTATTTGTGGAGAAGTGTTGGGAATTTTTGTCCTACTATGTAAACACTGATTGTGTCTGGTATCACCGACTCGATGGACATGAGTTTGAGCAAGCTCCAGGAACTGGTGTTGGACAGGGAAGCCTGGCATGCTGTAGTCCATGGTGTCACAGAGTCGGACATGACAGAACGACTGAACTGAACACATGCACACACTGAATATTGAGTTTTTGTCTTGGTAACATATTTAAGCTGAAATTGGCATTTGATTCTGTCTAGACAAGATGTACAATATATGCATACAACTTTTTGCTTGTTGCTGTGTTAGCTCAGTCTATGTAAAGCTGTAGCAAGGCAGGTTGGATGGATTTCCAGAGCCCTGTAATCTATTCCTTCCCTTACCCATGATTTGCTGACTCTGTACAAGGCTTGGTCTCTGTTGGAGTTGGAACTAGTGTCTGTAAGTGTGTGAGTGATGTAGTGTCTATATCTCCTGTGTGACATATAGGAGAATCCCTCATGGGATTCAGAGGTAGGGAGGACAGTGCCAGCTGGTGATGTCCTGACAGGTTCCCAGGAGGATTAGTACTGGTTCCCAGGGTTAGTACTCAGGGTGTCCAGGTAGAGGCCACCTGGGGAGTGTGGACTTAGGTGCTTATGGATCACTGGGGGATATTAAGTATGGTGGACATGCTCAGAGGTGTTGTAAAGAGATCAGGAAGGAGTGCTGTTGGGGAGGGCCAGGGAAGGAACTAGGGGAAAAACCCAAGAATATTTTATCAGTATTTGAAATTATTAATAGTAAGTTAGACTCTGAAATTATGTTGCTTCAAGAGAAAAGGAAAATTGGGAGATGAATGAGCTGTGGCAGAACAGACAAGAGCTGCTATGTGATTGATGATGGGAGAGGTGATGTGGAAAGAGAACTCAGGCTGTGGTGATTGAGAGCCTGCAGAGGAGTCCTCAGACCACCGTCCATCCATCCTGCCCCCTGCTGGACATGGGCTCGGGGTGGGGAGGAGTAGCTGTGCCCTATGTTAGGTTCTCAGTGAGCCTGGATGAGAGCAGGAGGAAACGAGAGGATATTATCTCCTGACTGCTGGTCTTTGAGAGAAATGCAAGGGTACTGCTTTCTTTTTCCTGCACAGAAGCAGGTTTTCATGACCAGTTTTTTCCAATTGTTCTTTTGAAGAGGAAGATTGCAATCACATTTGTAGTTCTGTGGTGTGATAGATGAGAATGTCAAGGACTTGAAGGATGTTTATGATTTTAGGGGAGTAGGTTCCCATTCAAATGTTTTCTTTCTCAAACATCCCCAGAAGCTTTTATCAGTTGTCCCTGTGTTGGTAGGGATTTGGTTTGCCTCTGGGTCCTAGAATTGACCATATTAAAGCTGCTTACAAGGATAGTTTGCTTTTCTCTCATGCAAGAGTCCTTGTAAGGCTCTATATTCTCTTCCTGGGGCTGCCTTTACAAAGTAACACAAACCAAAAGACCTAAAACCACAGAAGTATATTGTTTCACAGACCTGGAGGCTGAAAGACTGAAATCAAGGTGTCAGCAGGGCCACGATCTCTTGAAATCCTTTAAGGGGGACTCCTTTGTCAGCTCTGTTAACTTAAATGGTTTCAGACAAACCTTGTTTTTCCTAGGCTTGTAATTGCCATCACTCCAGCCTCATCTGCCTGTTTTCTGCCGATATGTCTGTCTCTGCATCTCTCTTCTTATAAGGGCACTAATCATGTTGGATTCGGGGCCCACCCTACTCCACTGTGATCTCACCTTAATGGATTACACCTATTACAACCCTATTTCCAAATAGAGTCACATTTTGAACTAACTGGGGTTAGGGCATATATTTTTTTGTGGTGATACAACTCTCCCCATAACAAGACCCATGGCTAGTGTGAACCTCCGTGGTGTTGGGACCGAGATTCTTTCTATCTTATTATGTTACTCCACTGCATGTGACCTTGACCCCTGCTGGCAGCCTCCAAGACCCAGGCTGTGGGGTGGAGGAAGGTCCTGGTTGCTGTCACTCTTCACTGACCTCAATTTAGCCACATGGCTGTGCCTATCTGCTTGTGAGGCTGGAGAGAGAGACCCTCCTTCCAAACTGCCACGTGCAGCCAAAATCCAGGGTTTGTTACCACAGAAGAATGAGAGCAGATTTTGAGGACAGTCAGCAGTCTCTGCCACACATTCATAGTTCTTAGGGGTGGGGGTAATGGAGGTGGTCTCAGTTGTTTACTCAATTTCTCTACCACTGTAGTTTCTTTCATTGAGTTATTAATACATCTAACATTTGCAGGGCAAGAGAGAGTTTTCTGGTATATGTTTATGTTAGCTTTGTAGTGGTTCACAGGACTTGGCTTTATTCAGCTAAATTACATTGAATGACTGCTAAGTGCTGTGAAAATAGCAAGAAGTGGAAGATGCAGCCATTTCTGTCAAGCTGGAGAGAAGGCACTGACTAAAGAGAAGAGATAAGTGACAGTGAAAAGATGCTTGTGAAGTACTTTTAAGAGGTAGAAATTTAATAAGAACATTTTCTTTTTAGAATGATAACAAGTGATAGTTAACAAAAAGCAATGATATTGATTTAACACACGTGAGAAAAGCAGAGTGGTCTTAAGTGCTCACATGAGGGTCACGACCCACAACATGCAGAGCCAGAGACTTCATTTAGCATCTCTGCTATAGGTCTTGTGTTCCCAGCCTGTCTTGTGCCACCTGATTGAAGAAGGCCTGGGAATGGCCTTCCTCTCTATGTTTCTAGCAGTGTCACATGATGCTTGGCGCATAGTGGGATTCATTAAATATGTATGGAATAATTTCCTATCAGCTCCCATGTTTATTTCTGGTAACACAAGACTAAAGCAATATAAATGTCTAGGTTCTAAATGTGTTGGATTTTGGAGCTATATTTTCTCCTTAGGGAAAAACTTGTACACTAAGAAATGCTGAGAAAGTTGCAGACAGACTCATGGCCAGGCACTCTCTCTATTTATATCATATATACACATGCATATACACACATTACACACACACACACACACACACACACACTCCCTTATATAAAGAACTCTATGTATACCATATGTACTATATTATGAATGTACATACTATATGCTGTAATAATAGTGTATATTATTCTATACAATGGTTTGTTCTGATGTGAACCATTACTTCAAGTACAAATGGCAAAACAATTTATAGGTTGTATAGATTTTTACTGCAAATTCCAGGGAAGCAATTATTTTTGTTTGTGTTTCATCCCACAGACTAAACTGTCTATGTTTTTCCTTATTCCATAGAACTTTTTGTTACTTGATGAGATATCACAGCTCACCACTCAACTGCCATCAGATGATAAAACAATCGTGCACATGAAAGATTTTACTGCTTTTTGGGATAAGGTAATAAGTCCTCCATTCCTAGATCATGACTGCTAATAGATAACTGTAACATAGATTTATTGGAGAATTTTGAGATTTTATCCATGGTTTAAAATGTGACTTGCACATTTACTGAAAGTATGTTATAAAAATTCTCAAAATCAGAGATATTTTTGCAACTAACAGAGATTACATGTAAAATCAGCCTAAGACATTTGACGTGTTGTCTATTTCATTTTCAAGAGAGCTTTCAACATATTAGCACATCTTGAACTTAAAGTACATATGTTTGTAATGTTAGAATTTACAGGACTAGAGAGACAAAATGGCAAAGCAATGCCAGATTCTGAAGCCTGAACAAAGAGGGAGCTCAGTGTCTGGCCCTGGGAAACTGCGAGGTATGGGGACAGGAAGCTGAATGTATATGGCTCATTGTTTTGTTGTCATAACTTGGTGAAAGTAGTAAAATAGAACTCTCAGTATCAGACAAGAAAGGACTGGAGAAGCTTAAAAAATTTCTCATGTTTAAAAATCTAGCTTCTTACTGATAGATTTGTATTCCTATAATATCCAAGTCTCCTTTTTAGTGATGAAAAATTGTTGTCATTTTTTTAGTATGTTTAGAATGTTTTTAGTATGTTTATGTTCAAGACAACATGAACAGATAAGATGAAGAGATATTCCATGTTCCTGGGTAGGAAGAATCAATATTGTGAAAATGACTATACTACCAAAGATTCAATGTGATCCCATCAAGTTACTAATGGCATCTTTCATGGAGCTAGAACAAAAATTTCACAATTCTTATGGAAACACAAAAGACCCCAAATAGCCAAAGCAGTCCTGAGAAAGAAGAATGGAGCTGAAGGAATCAACTTTCCTGATTTCAGATTATACTGCAAAGCTACAGTCATCAAGACAGTATGGTACTGGAACAAAAACAGAAATATAGACCAATGGAACAAGATAGAAAGCCCAAAAATAAACCCATGCACCTATGGGTACCTTATTTTTGACAAAGGAGGCAAGAATATATAATGGGGCAAAGGCAGCCTCTTCAATAAGTGGTGCTGGGAAAACTTGACAGCTACATTGTAAAAAAATGAAATTGGAACACTTCTTAACACCATACACAAAGATAAACTCAAAATGGACTCAAGACCTAAATGTAAGACTAGAAACTATAAAACTCTTAGAGGAAAACATAGGCAGAACACTCAATGAGATAAATCAAAGCAAGATCCTCTATGACCACCTCCTAGAGTAACAGAAATAAAAACAAAAGTAAACAAGTGGGACCTGATTAAACTTAAAAGCTTTTGTACTTCAAAGGAAACTATAAGCAAGATTTAAAGACAATCTTCAGAATGGGAGAAAATAATAGCAAATGAAACAACTGACAAGGGATTACTTTAAAAAATATATGAACAGCTCATACAACTCAATGCCAGAAAAACAAACAACCCAATCAAAGAGTGGGAAAAAGACCTAAACAGACATTTCTCCAAAGAAGACATGCAGATGGCTCACAAACACATGAAAACATGCTCAACATAACTCATTATTAGAGAAATGCAAATCAAAATGACAATGAGATATCACCTCACACTGATCAGAATGGCCATCATCAAGAAGTCTACAAACAATAAATGCTGGAGAGGATGTGTAGAAAAGGGAACACTCTTGTACTGTTGGTGGGAATGTAAATTGATACAGCCACTATGGAAGATGGTATGTAGATTCCTTAAAAAGCCAGGAATAAAACCACCATGCTGCTGCTGCTGCTGCTAAGTCGCTCTAGTCGTGTGCAACTCTGTGCGACCCCATAGATGGCAGCCCACCAGGCTCCCCCATCCCTGGGATTCTCCAGGCAAGAACACTGGAGTGGGTTGCCATTTCCTTCTCCAATGCATGAGAGTGAAAAGTGAAAGTGAAGTCGCTCAGTTGTGCCCCATCGTTGCAACCCCATGGACTGCAGCCTACCAGGCTCCTCCGTCCATGGGAGTTTCCAGGCAAGAGTACTGGCCATATGACCCAGATATCCCACTCTGAGGCATATACCCTGGAGAAACCAAAATTGAAAATGATACATGTATCCCATTGTTCACTGCAGCACTGTTTACAATAGGTAGGACATGGAAGCAACCTAGATATCCATTGACAGATGAAGGGATAAAGAAGTTGTGGTACATATACACAATGGAATATTATTCAGCTATTAAAAAGAACACATTTGAATCAGTTCTAATGAGGCAGATGAAACTGGAGCCTATTATACAGAGTGAAGTAAGTCAGAAAGAAAAATACCAATACAGTATATTAACGCATATACGTGAAATTTAGAAAGATGGTTATGACAACTTTATATGCAAGATAGCAAAAGAGACACAGATATAAAGAACAGACTTTTGGACTCTGTGGGAGAGGGTGAGGATGGGATGCTTTGAGAGAACAGTATTGAAACATATATATTACCATATGTGAAATAGATGGCCAGTCAAAGTTTGATGCATGAAACAGGGCATTCAAAGCAGGTGTAATGGGACAACCCAGAAGGATGGGATGGGGAGGGAGGTTGGAGCGGGTTTCAGGATGGGGGACACATGTAAATCCGTGGCAAAAAAATTCTAAAAAAGGAAAAAAAAAGAAAAAAAAATAATGTTTTATAATTTAGTTCTTCCCAGAGAAATTTTTTTCATTTTGAAGATTATCGCAATAGTTTGTCCAGACTTTGTACTTTTAGTTTTTTGGGCATTTTACTGATGAACTGTAACCTCTCTTTAAAAACAAAAATTATCAGTTACTGACAATTTTCTTAACACTAAGAACATGTAAAGGCATACAAACATCCTTAAGTCTCTCAGGAATATGACCTGTAATTGGCATGACTTCTCCCTCACATTGGATTGTGTGATGTTGCATGTACCTCCATATTTTTTTCCTTTCTTACAGCAGAAGTACTTTATGGCCCCAACGCATGTAACAGATATTAAAATTGAGGTCTTATCGCTCTGACCCACAAAGTCATAATTAGTTTCTTAATTCCCTATTTTTTGTTGTTGTCATTGTTGGTGTTAAATTAGAGCTCTTGTGAAGTTAGAGCTTTGACGGGTATTTATAAGTTACTTTGCCAAGAAAGACTTCATCATACAAAGTGACCTGCTTCCTTAGCATTACTGAGATTCATTCTTTATCAAATGAAAATGGAGAGGTAGTGGAGGTTTCAATTTATTAGTCGAGGGCCAGGCTCATCATGTACTTAAGCTCCCACATCGTGGAGATTAATGAAATAGTTAAAACCAAGGGTCATAATGAAAACATAAATGATTAAAAACTTCCTACATTGACTATTCTATTAAGTATATTATTTTAATAAGTTATAAAATATGTTTAGTATACATCATAAAATTTGCATTTCAAATTTCAGCTTGTCATTTCAACTGCTAAATTCTGTGGCTATCTAATACAGTGTCCACATGGATAGCTGGTAAAAGGAGTCTTCCTAGAGGCGACTGAAGTTGTTTCAGACCCTGGAAGAGAAAAGATTGGATGAAAAGTCCTGTAGCACACATTATCTTAAAATAGGAAGGAGAAAAATGTGGGCTATGTTTAGCATATCAATGACTATTTTGTTATTTTCTCCACTTTCTGAAGTAATGTGTGTTACTTTATTGAAATGGGCAGATTTTCATAAGCTTTAATTTGCAGGAATCAGAAACCCCAACCCTACAAGGCCTTTCGTTTACTGTCAGACCTGGTGAACTGTTAGTTGTGGTTGGACCTGTGGGAGCAGGAAAGGTAAGCCATGATACCTTGCTCGGCTTGCTGCAATGCCACAGCCCCTGTTAAATTCTCAGAGTTGAGGAACTTCCCTGGTGGTCCAATGGTTAAGAATCTGCCCTCCAATGCAGGAGACACGGGTTGGATCCCTTGTCGGGGAACTAAGATCCCACATGCCTTGGGACAACTAAACCTGTGTGCTGCAATGAAAGATCTTAAGTATTGCAACTATGACCCAACACAGCCAAAAATAAATAAATAAATATTTTAAAAAATTCTTAAGGGTTGAGCCTAAAGCTGTGTATAACACAGTTTGAACTGGGCAAATCTAGAATCGCTTTCCTCTAGGTGTGTTCCATGGGACATTCGTTTTGCAAGAAGGTTTCATGGCCACATAAATCTGGATAAACGCACTGTGTTTTCCTTCTTGGTGCTTCATATTGCACAGTTGGGAACTGCTTGTTGGATGTTTGGACATCTCAGTGAAGGACATTATTTATGTGACATCTATTCAGGACAGAATGAGACAGTGGGGACTTCTTTTTGTGATGGTCATCCCTCCAGGAAGTCTGGAGGTTGTGAAGGCTCTTCCAGGAAGCTTTGAGCATTTTCTCACATGACTTGACTTGATCCTCTCAGTGCACATGTAGTGAATGTGCAGCCATGTGCTAGAGCTAAAGAAACAGATGTGAGCGAGACCCTGACACCTCTTCCCTCCAGAGACAACCAGGTTCTGGGGTAAGACAGATATGCAGGCAGATTATTTTAGCCCAGTGTGCTAGCACTGTGATGTGGGGACACAGACACACCACATCTGTGTGGTGTACAAGATTTGAAGGACATGTGTACATGCATTTAGTCTCTTGTGTTCTGTACAACAAAATACAGAAATCTAAACATAAGTGTGTACATGAGAAGTTAATGATTTCTTCTGTGATGGACTTTTGCTCTTTGGACACAACACACTTCAGAGTTTTTTAATAATCATCTTTGGATATAGCTTTCATGTGTAGCTTTTTAAGCACAAATATTTGTCAAGTGAAGTATACCCAGATATAGGAACAGCTGCATAAGCATCAGATGCAAGAAATACACATCCTGCTGGGCTGCTCTGTTAGTTAAGAATGTTAAACATTCTTATTTAGTCTTTGTTGAGTATAGCGCTTCATTTGGGGGAAATTCTTGGGCACAGTAGTTTGTTATAGCATTTTATTAGTATTTCTTGTCAACTGTGGGTTTACATTGACCAACAGTGCTATTTTCACCTTTTTGGTTGCAATCGCCAGAACTATACTTTATCCTGTTCTAAACATAAGCGTTCTATCATACATCAAGCACCAGGGTGGGGTCGGCTGTGCTGCAGGGCATATTCCGTCCTGAGTGCTGCCTGTTCACATGTGTGTGTTGCCATCTGTTTCAGTCATCACTGTTACGTGCTCTGCTGGGGGAGCTGCCCCCGAGCCAGGGACAGGTCAGTGTGCATGGGAGGATCGTGTATGTTTCTCAGCAGCCTTGGGTGTTCTCGGGAACTGTGAGGAATAACATTTTATTTGGGAAGAAATATGAAGAAGAACGATATGAAAAAGTAATAAAGGCTTGTGCTTTGAAAGAGGTGAGTAATGACTCCTAAGTTGGATATACTTGAATATTAAATAATGATAATATTGGTTTAACCTACAAGATTTGTTGAGAGTTTTTATTTATTTATTTTTTAATTTTAAAAATCTTTGATTGTTGCTGATTATTTGAAACTGGTCTTCTGGGTAAATATGCAGGTATATACATTGCTGTTTTAATCCTGATATGATAACACTCACAGAATGCCTTTTTTTTTTCCCCTTGAGGGGATCAGTCCATTCTATGAAGTTTCATTCACTTTTAACAATTATAGAAATTTCTAAAATAGCAAGCACAGTGTAATGAATCCTCATGTACCACTCCCAGCTTCAGCCAGGATCACCTGGTGGCCTGTCTTGCTGCATCGCTACCCCTGTGCTCTGCCTGCCCCACCCCCAACCTAGATTATTCTGGAGCAGATCCTAGACACCATATTAGTTCATCTGTCTACATTTCATTAGTTTTGTCTAAGAGAAAAAAATCTTTTCTCTTTGGAAAAAAATCACCACATTTTTCACCTGAAAAATAATCACCATATTTTTCACCTGAAAAATAACCCAAATTCCTGAATGTCATAAACCTTCTAATCTGAGTTTACATGTTGTGAGTCATCTCACTGAGAAATCTTGTTCATTGTTGTTGGAATCAGATTCCACATAAGGTCTGTCCATTGTACTTAGTTGTTGCCTCCTCGATACCTTTCAGTCTATAGGTTTCCCTCTTTACTTCATTTTTGATTTATAATTTATTATTTAAAGAAAATAGAATACTTATGTTTCTTCTTAATACTGCATCATTTTGTTGGAGAAGAGATTGTTTTCAGAAAGGGCATCAATTTTCACAGAAAATGGCAAAGTGAAATGTTTAACACTATATTAGGATTTAGATGAAATTAGTGAATGAATAAGGAAAACTAAAGTTATCTGATATAATATAATTTGGCAGAAAAAAAAGAAAAGTGTAAATACCAATAAATAGTTTGTTATTCTCTTGGGTTATAAACATCAGTGAAAAACAGTTTTAAAGGTCTCCCCTTGGTCTGTTCAGGGCAATTTGGACATCTGACTATACATTTATACAGTGAGGAAAAAGCTGGGACAGACTATCAAAGGTTTGGTGTTAAAGGCTGCAAACTCTCTTTGTGAGGAAATAGTAATTCTGCTTGAACAATGGTTTGAACACCATAGATTGTATCAGGAGAGCAGCATTTTATGATAATGTGGACAGAACAGAATTATTCATTTAATGGCTGCTATTTCTTTCTCTTTGGCTCATGTTAATGGGAGATTGTGCTTTTGCAGAAATGATGTGAAGTTAGGAGGAATGAACTAGATTTTTGTTAAATGGTACATAGACTGTGTAAGAAAAGAAGAGGGGAAACAAATGTGAAACAGTGAGACAATAGCTCCTGTTTATTCAGAGTTCATGTGCAAAACATTTTTGTATCTGTCTCACACGTGTGCATGCACACACATAAACAGGAAACAGTTAAGTTCAGTTCAGTCGCACAGCCATGTCCGACTCTTTGCAACCCCATGATTTGCAGCACGCCAGGCCTCCCTGTCATTCACCAACTCCCGGAGTTTACTCAAACTCATGTCCATCGAGTCAGTGATGCCATCCAGCCATCTCATCCTCTGTCATTCCCTTCTCCTCCTGCCCCAATCCCTCCCAGCATCAGAGTCTTTTCCAATGAGTCAACACTTTGCATGAGGTGTCCAAAGTATTGGAGTCTCAGCTTTAGCATCAGTCCTTCCAAGGAACACCCAGGACTGATCTTCTTTAGAATGGACTGGTTGGATCTCCTTGCAGTCCAAGGGACTCTCAAGAATGTTCTTCAATACCACAGTTCAAAAGCATCAGTTCTTCAGCACTCAGCTTTCTACACAGTCCAACTTTCACATCCATACATGACTACTGGAAAAACCATAGCCTTGACTAGACAGACCCTTTGTTGGCAAAGTAATGTCTCTGCTTTTGAATAAGCTATCTAGGTTGGTCATAACTTTCTTTCCAAGGAGTAAGTGTCTTTTAATTTCATGGCTGCAATCACCAACTGCAGTGATTTTGGAGCCCCTCCAAAAATAACGTCTGACACTGTTTCCACTGTTTCCCCATCTATTTGCCATGAATGATGGGACCAGATGCCATAATCTTAGTATTCTGAATGTTGAGCTTTAGGCCAACTTTTTCACTCTCCTCTTTCATTTTCATCAAGAGGCTTTTTAATTCCTCTTCACATTCTGCCATAAGGGTGGTGTCATCTGCATATCTGAGGTTATTGATATTTCTCCCAGCAATCTTGATTCCAGCTTGTGCTTCTCCCAGCACAGCGTTTCTCATGATGTACTCTGCATATAAGTTAAATAAGCAGGGTGACAGTATACAGCCTTGACGTACTCCTTTCCCTATTTGGAACCAGTCTGTTGTTCCATGTCCAGTTCTAACTGTTGCTTCCTGACCTGCATATAGGTTTCTCAAGAGGCAGGTCAGGTGGTCTGGTATTCCCATCTCTTTCAGGATTTTCCACAGTTTATTGTGATCCACACAGTCAAAGGCTTTGGCATAGTCAATAAAGCAGAAATAGATGTTTTTCTGGAACTCTCTTGGTTTTTCTTTCATCCAGCAGATATTGGCAATTTGATCTCTGGTTCCTCTGGATTTTCTAAAACCAGCTTGAATATCTGGAAGTTCACGGTTCACATATTGCTGAAGCCTGACTTGGAGAATTTTAAGCATTACTTTACTAGCGTGTGAGATGAGTGCAATTGTGTGGTAGTTTGAGCATTCTTTGGCATTACCTTTCTTTGGGATTGGAATGAAAACTGACCTTTTCCAGTCCTGTGGCCACTGTTGAGTTTTCCATATTTGCTGGCATATTCAGTGCATCACTTTCATAGCATCATCTTTTAGGATTTGAAATAGCTCAATTGGAATTCCATCACCTCCTCTAGCTTTGTTCATAGTGATGCTTTCTAAGACCCACTTGACTTCACATTCCAGGATGTCTGGCTCTAGGTGAGTGATCACACCATCGTGATTTTCTTTGTCATGAAGATCTTTTTTGTGCAGTTCTTCTGTGTATTCTTGCTACCTCTTCTTAATATCTTCTGCTTCTGTTGGGTCCATACCATTTCTGTCATTTATCGAGCCCATGTTTGCATGAAATGTTCCCTTGGTATCTCTAATTTTCTTGAAGAGATCTCTAGTCTTTCCCATTCTGTTGTTTTCCTCTATTTCTTTGCATTTATCACTGAAGAAGGCTTTCTTATCTCTCCTTGCTATTCTTTGGAACTCTGCATTCAGATGCTTATATCTTTCCTTTTCTCCTTTGATTTTCACTTTTCTTTTCACAGCTATTTGTGAGGCCTCCTCAGACAGCCATTTTGCTTTTTTGCATTTCTTTTTCATGGGGATGGTCTTGATCCCTGTCTCCTGTACCATGTCATGAACTTCCATCCATAGTTCATTAGGCACTCTATCTATCAGATCTAGGCCCTTACATCTATTTCTCACTTCCACTGTATAATCATAAGGGATTTGATTTAGGTCATACCTGGATGGTCTAGTGGTTTTCCCTACTTTCTTCAATTTAAGTCTGAATTTGGCAATAAGGAGTTCATGATCTGAGCCACAGTCAGCTCCCGGTCTTGTTTTTGTTGACTGTATTGAGCTTCTCCATCTTTGGCTGCAAAGAATATAATCAATCTGATTTCGGTGTTGACCATCTGGTGATGTCCATGTGTAGAGTCTTCTCTTGTGTTGTTGGAAGAGGGTGTTTGTTATGACCAGTGTGTTCTCTTGGCGAAACTCTTACTCCAAGGCCAAATTTGCCTGTTATTCCAGGTGTTTCTTGAGTTCTTACTTTTGCATTCCAGTCCCCTATAATGAAAAGGACATCTTTTTTTGGTGTTAGTTCTAAAAGGTCTCCTAGGTCTTCATAGAACCGTTCAACTTCAGCTTCTTCAGCGTTACTGGTTGGGACATAGGCTTGGATTACCATGATATTGAATGGTTTGCCTTGGAAATGAACAGAGAGCATTCTCTCGTTTTTGAGATTGCATCCAAATACTGCATTTTGGACTCTTTTGTTGAGCATGATGGCTACTCCATTTCTTCTAAGGGATTCCTGCCCACAGTAGTAGATATAAGGATCATCTGAGTTAAATTCACCCATTCCAGTCTATTTGAGTTCGCTGATTCCTAGAATGTCAATGTTCACTCTTGCCTTCTCCTGTTTGACCACTTCCAATTTGCCTTGATTCATGGACCTAACATTCTGGGTATCTATGCAATATTGCTCTTTATAGCATCGTACCTTGCTTCTATCACCAGTCACATCCACAATAGGGTATTGTTTTTCTTTGGCTCCATCCCTTTATTCTTTCTGGAGTTATTTCTCCACTGATCTCCAGTAGCATAGTGGGTACTTACCAACATGGGGAGTTCCTCTTTCAGTAACCTATCATTTTGCCTTTTCGTACTGTTCATGGGGTTCTCAAGGCAAGAATACTGAAATGGTTTGCCATTCCCTTCTCCAATGGACCACATTCTGTCAGACCTCTCCACCATGACCAGTCTATCTTGCGTGGTCCCACGTGGCATGGCTTAGTTTCATTGAGTTATTCAAGGCTGTGTTCTGTGTGATCAGATTGGCTAGTTTTCTGTGCTCATGATTTCAGTGCATCTGCCCTCTGATGCCCTCTCGCAACCCTATTGTCTTACTTGTGTTTCTCTTACCTTTGTCATGGGGTATCTCTTCATGGCTGCTCCAGCAAAGTGCAACTGCTGCTCCTTACCTTGGATAAAGGGTATCTCCTCACGGCCGCCCCTCCTGACCTTGAACGTGGAATAGCTCCTCTCGGCCCTCCTGCGCCCTTGCAGCCACTGTTCCTTGGACGTGGGGTTGCTCCTCCTGGCTGCCGCCCCTAACCTCGGGCATGTGGTAGCTCCTCTCCGCAGCCGTCCCTCACCTCAGACGTGGGGCAGCTCTTCTTGGCCGCTCCTGTGCCGTCGCAGTCTGGCACTCTCGGTTGTTGCCCCTTACCTTGGGCGAGGGGTAGCTCCTCTCAGCCATGCTTCTGCACGGTCCTTTGCAGCCAGCGGGCTTCTGCACGGTCACATGATTTATTAATTCTTTATGAGTGTCCTTGATGTTCCTGTCTTCATTTTATAGTAGGAGAAACTGATACTTGAGGATGACACAGCTCATCTCTGCCTTTACAGCTCAAGTTCAGATCTGTTTCTGCATAAGCCTAGATTCCATGGAAGGTGGGGTGTGGAGTAAACAGATTTCAGGCATTTTCTCTTTACCTTAATCACATCCAGCTCCTGACACCCAGATCAAATTCCTGAGACCCAGCCAGGATGTGCCTGTTTCTTTCATGACCTTACTTTTCTGATGAAGAAAGAGACACACCCTGGTTAGGGTCTCTCTTTACATGTCCCTTTACACTTTCATCCATTGCTCACTTTTTAAGAAGTTCTTACTTCTAAACTTCCTCAATTGACAAGCAGCACAACACCATGGATAAGCATGGAAACTAGAGGCAGTTTGATGTGAAGGAGCAGAAGTCTCTGAACTGACTTGAGCTGGGTCAGATTCTAGCTCTTTTGTTCAATAGCTGAAAAGGAAAGATATACCTATTTGAAAAGGAAAGATATATCTATTTGAATGAAGAGTTCCAAAGAATAGCAAGGAGAGATAAGAAAGCCTTCCTCAACGATCAATGCAAAGAAATAGAGGAAAACAACAGAATGGGAAAGGCTAGAGATCTCTTCAAGAAAATTAGAGATACCAAAGGAATATTTCATGCAAAGATGGACACAATAAAGGACAGAAATGGTGTGGACCTAACAGAAGCAGAAGATATTAAGAAGAGGTGGTAATAATACACAGAAGGACTATACAAAAAAGATCTTCACCACCCAGAAAATCATGATGGTGTGATCACTCACCTAGAGCCAGACATCCTGGAATGTGAACTCAAGTGGGCCTTAGGAAGTATCAATACGAACAAAGCTAGTGAAGATTATGGAATTCCAGTTGAGCTATTTCAAATCCTAAAAGATGATGCTGTGAAAGTGCTACACTCAATATGTCAGCAAATTTGGAAAACTCGGCAGTGGCCACAGGACTGGAAAAGGTCAGTTTTCATTCCAATCCCAAAGAAAGGCAATGCCAAAGAATGCTCAAAACCACACAGTTGCACTCATCTCAAATGCTAGTAAAGTAATGCTCAAAATTCTCCAAGCTTGGCTTCTGCAGTACATGAACTGAAATTCCAGATGTTCAAGCTGGTTTTAGAAAAGGCAGAGGAACCAGAGATCAAATTGCCAACATATGCTGGATCATCAAAAAAGAAAGAGAGTTCCAGAAAAACATCTATTTCTATTTTATTGACTATGCCAAAACTTTGACAGTGTGGACCACAGCAAACTCTGGAAAATTCTTCAAGAGATGGGAATACCAGACCACCTGACCTGCCTCTTGAGAAATCTGTATGCAAGTCAGGAAGCAACAGTTAGAACTGGACATGGAACAACAGACTGGTTCCAAATAGGGAAAGGGGTACATCAAGGCTGTATATTGTCACCCTGCTTATTTAAATTATATGCAGAGTACATCATGAGAAATGCTGGGCTGGATGAAGCACAAGCTAGAATCAAGATTGCCGGGAGAAATATCGAAAACCTCAGATATGCAGATGACACCACCCTTATCGCAGAAAGTGAAGAAGAACTAAAAAGCCTCTTGATGAAAGTGAAAGAGGAGAGTGAAAAAGTTGGCTTAAAGCTCAACATTCAGAAAATGAAGATCATGGCATCCAGTCCCATAACTTCATGGGAAATAGGTGGGAACAGTAGAAACAGTGACAGACTTTATTTTTTTGAGCTCCAAAATCACTGCAGTTGGTGATTGAAGCCATGAAATTTAAAGACAGTTACTCCTTGGAAGGAAAGTTATGACCAACCTAGATAGCATATTCAAAAGCAGAGACATTGCTTGCCAAGAAAGGTCCATCTAGTGAAAGCTATGGTTTTTTCAGTAGTCATCTTTGGATATGAAAGTTGGACTATAAAGAAAGGTGAGCACCGAAGAATTGATGCTCTTGAACTGTGGTGTTGGAGAAGACTCTTGAGGGTCCCTTGGACTGCAAGGAGATCCAACCAGTCCATTCTAAATAAAATCAGTCCTGAATGTTCCTTGGATGGACTGTTGCTGAAGCTGAAACTCCAATACTTTGGCTACCTGATACGAAGAACTGACTCATTAGAGAAGACCCTGATACTGGGAAAGATTGAAGACGACAGAGGAAAAGGGGACGACAGAGGATGAGATGGTTGGATGGTATCACTGACTCAATGGACATGAGTTTGAGTAAACTCTGGGAATGGGTGATGGACAGGAAGGCCTGACCTGCTGCAGTTAATGGGGTCACAAAGAGTCAGACACGGCTGAGCAACTGAACTGAACTGACTCTCAGAACAGTGATGTGACCTCACTTAGTCTCAGTTTCCTCATCTGGGAAATGGGGTCAGTACTTACCGTGTAGCTTGTTTCAAAGATTAGAGATAATCAGTATCAGGGTGCAGCACAGTGCTTGGTTCACAGATCTTACCCACCAGGAGCTGAGAGAAGCTATGTGCACACATAGAAATTATTGAGCAGAATAGGGCAGGTCCTTCAGAAGAAATGTATGCAAAGCCTTAGGAACCCAGCAGGAAGAGAGTGAGTCCAGGATGATTTCATGGGAGAGTGTGTTTAGGCTGAGCCTGGAAGAATGGGCAGGATATTGACAGGCCATGAGAGGAGGGGCAATTCCAAATGGAAGACAAGCAGTAAAGGGAGGTTCCATTGTTTGACTCCAGAATCCAGCCCTCCTCTGCTAGGGCACTCATCAACTGTTTCAACAGTCTGCTCCATAGCATTTTTACTGTTAAGTCTCCACCATTGCTGAAGGGTCCTTGGTATGTTTCTGGTAGATGGTATCAAACCAGCTTCTTCATTTCCTAGTTTGCCTCTAGTTTGTGTATCTGCTGTTCAGTGAAAATTGGTTAAATTTAACTTAGAGGAAAATAACATGAATAAGAACACTTTCCTGTCAGTGGGAAGAATTATAATATATGCTCAAGTCAGGCTTTTCTCTTTAACCTAATCAGAAAATCCTGGCTGGGAAATTAGCCTGACTTGGATTTTACCTCAAATCCTTTAAAATGTTCTTCCCATCTGGGACTTATCTATTAATAATTTGTAAAGTCAACAACACACTCAAAGTCCTACCACCAGAGTTGAAGAGAGCCTGTTTCTTATGCTTGAACTGAGCTAAGGGAAAGAGTGAACTTCAGTGCCTTTTCTAGAGCATGTTGCGATTGCTGTGCTATAATGCGATGCTATTTGGGGAAGGAAGCCAGAAAAATACATTAATAAAATTAAAGGATAAAAACTAATAACAGTTTGCAAGGACTGTCAACAGTGAAATGGAGGTCCAGAAAACAGGGGACCTGTGTGTGTCTGTGTGTCTTTGTGGCGGTCAGGGAGGGTTATGATGGAGACACTCTCTTTCTTATCCTCATGGTCACAAGCTTTGCATGTTGTGATTCACACTGTGAATGGAGTCCCCCTGTTGGATTAATGAGAAAATAGGCATCAGTCATCAGTAGCAGAGCTTCCCTTATAGCTCAGTTGATAAAGAATCTGCCTGCAGTGTGGGAGACCTGGGTTTGATTCCTGGGTTGGGAAGATCACCTGTAGAAGGGAAAGGCTACCCACTCCAGTATTCTGGCCTGGAGAATTCCATGGCGTCACAAAGAGTCAGACACAACTAAGCAACTTTCACTTTGACTTTCATCAGTAACAACTCAGTAAATGGTGACCCTGTTCTTCCTCATGCTCCAAACACCATGGTGCTCTTCTTACAACCCACACCCATCCCATCAGCAGGTCTTACAGACTCTACCTTCAGAATGTGTCTGGAGTGTGCTCCATCTCTCCATCCCTGCTGCTCCCACTGTGGTCCTGGCCACCATCGTCTCTCACTTACATTATTCCAGTAGCCTCCTTACTTGTATCCACCCTCACTCATTCTCCCTTACTTCTTGTTTTCTGCAAAGCACAGGAATGAGTCTGTAGAAATCTCAGACCAGGTCAGTCATCCCTTCTCCTTCTCTCCCTGTTACTGGGAGTGACCCCAGGCTCCTCCTGCTCTGTCTCTGCCCTCACTCCCCACATTCTTACTCAGCTCTGCTCTCCTGCCTCCTTGCTTGTCCTGAACCCCTTGGACATCTCCCCATGGCCCCTGTACTCGCCCATTCGTCTGTGTGGAGCAGCCTCTCCAGGTCTGCCTGAGCCCCTCCCCCTCCCCCGGATCTGCTCAACCCCCTCTGAGCAGAGCCCTCACACCCCAGTGTGGACTCACTTCCCTCCTTCATTCTCCACCACCCTCCCCTCCCCCACCCCACCCCCTGAGCCGGCTTCCTTTTCCTTCTCATCCTCAGTACTTGCACTAAAGTTAATTTTCCTTATTGACCATCTCCCACTGTGGAGAGAAACTCTAGGGGCTTTGTTTCCTCATGGCTGAATTCATTGTGACCAGAACAATGCCTGGTGTATATTGATCCACAATGAATATCTCTTAGAATGGTCAGATGCATAAATGTTGTGAAAAACTACAGAATAAAAACAAAAAATAACCCTGAGGATTTTTTAAATTGTTCACTGTTATGGTTTAGCCACTATGAAATATACTCGTCATTGTTGATCAAACACTGTGGGGAGAACTGATGCTAAAAAGTTAGGATGGCAGGAGGAGAACATATTTTAGATCTTTTTTTTTTTCTCCTGTTCTATCTCCCTGTAGGATTTACAGCTTTTGAAGGAAAATGATCTAACTGAGATAGGAGACCGGGGAACCCCTCTGAGTGCAGGACAGAAAGCCCGGGTCAGCCTCGCCAGGTAAATGGGGTTTCAGTTGCCATCCTGCCCCTCCTCCTCTGCGGCTCCTAGTGGACGTGAGCACACAGAACCCGCTCACCGGGTGGGCCTGTGTAAAGCAGGGTCTTGCCTCTTTCCCTGGGCTCATGGAAGGAACCTGGAGTTGTTGGACACCATCATGATTCAGAGATGGGACCCAGGGAGTGTGACGTGTCCTCTCCTGATGTCTCTCTCTGTTTTCTAGAGCTGTGTATCAGGATGCAGACGTCTACCTCCTGGATGATCCACTGAGCACAGTGGATGCAGGAATCAGCAGGCACTTGTTCGAACAGTGAGTTTGCTTCTATTTTCTATCATCTCTGCTTTCCAGGAACCCTGTAGAGATTGGGTAAGAGAGCTCAGGAAAGCCTTTGTGCTTCAGGAGACTCAGCTCGCTCTGCCCTTGTGTCTCTCTCTTCCCTCCCTTCCCTCCACAGAAGATCCATTGTAGAGAAATTTTGCATCATGATGAGGTCAGGACAGGAAAATACAGAAGGTGCTTCCAATGTGTGAAGGACAGTGGGGTCTGTGCTTTAGGGAGTGAGGAATAGGTGAGAGATTTCCCTGTGACCTGCAGTTGATAATCAGACACTGTGATGGGTCCAGAGCCTTGAAATAAGAAAGATGATGAATGGTTTTTAAATCACAGAGTTGGACCCAGGAATCTAGTACTTAGTGTCAGTCCCTTTTCTCTATCATGTGTTTAAGGCACATTAGAAGCAAAATTTTCGGTACTGACACAGGGCTTCTATAGAAAGGCTCTGTTGGTTTATGCTTATTATTCTGTAGGTTTGGAAATTCTTAATAAGGCCTAGAATTAAGACTAACTTATTCCACATCTAAGCATGAATTTAATGGTTTAGCGTTGTTTCATGGATGCTTACTTGAATTAATACTTAGACCCATGATGTAGGGTTAGCCTGAATGTGGAACTAGAGATCTAGAATCTGGTGGAAATCTTGACTCTCATTTTTGTGTTTCTGGAATACAAATTGCTTTTGCCTGGCCGCAGAATGACTGAAGTAAAACAACTCTTATGCTTTTCTGTGAATAATGTGTCCTAATACACGCTGACTGAAGCCTCTGATGGAGTCTAGACTGGCCTTTTTGAAAGCTGCATGAGCTTGCTTTTGCTACAACAGCATCCACATCTACCCCATGGTTGCTTACCTTGCTGTTGTTCACCTTGTTAAAGCCAACAAGCCTTCCAGCTGCACTTATTAATGCCCTGCTGTGTGCACTGGGATCAATGCCCTTACAGATGTCCCTGCACAAAACCTCTTAGTTTATAAGGAGGACGGAGAGCCAGGAGAGGGGAAGGACCCGTACTGGGCAGAATAAGGGAGACTAGGATGCCCAGCTCTCATTTCTGCCTCTGAGGAACCTGTCTCAATGTGGAGCTTGTTAAGACAGATACCTGGGAAAAGGTCAGCTGAGTCAGGGTTTAGAGGTTTCTGCTTCCCTGGTGGCTCAGAGGTTAAAGCGTCTGCCTGGAATGCGAGACACCTGGGTTGGATCCCTGGGTCGGGAAGATCCCCTGGAGAAAGGAATGGCAACCCACTCCAGTACTCTTGCCTGGAGAATCCCATGGAGGGAGGAGCCTGGTAGGCTACAGACCATGGGGTCGCAAAGAGTCATACATGACTGAGCGACTTCACTGTACTGGATAGTAAGTGCTGAATGGAAGTGGATGTTGGAAAGCTCCCTGTGCCCTGGGCTGGGCGGGAAGTGCCCTGGGGGCGTGCAGGCTGGGTATGTATGTAGAGGCTGAAAATAAGACCCAGTTCCCTTTGCTGGAGGAAGAGTAGAAGCACAGGAAACGAGGCTGTGAGAACAGAAGGCACGTCCTCACCTGGAGGAGGCAGGTTGTACAGCAGAGAGAAGCTGTTTGGGAATTCTCGCTGTCAGGTCCTGTGTTAGTTTGCTGGGGCTGTGTCTGTCCAGGCTGATCTCACAGAGACCAGAGCTCAGGCAAGTCCAAGGTGAGGGTGTTGGCAGATTTGGTGTCTGGTGAGGACCCAATTCCTGTGTCCTCATGTGGTGGAAGGGGTGAGGGAGCAGTGTGGGTCCCTTTTATAAAGGCACTAGTCCCATTCAGGCAGACTCCACCCTCATGACCTGTCACCTCCCAATGGCAAAATCTCCAGTACTTTCACAGTGGGGTTTAGGTTTCAGTGTATGTATTTTGAGGGCATAAACATTCAGTCACAGCAGGCTGCCAGAGATGGCAGAGCTGTGCGTAAATAATAGAAATTCATTCTCTCACAGTTCTAAAGGCTAGACTCTCATGATCAAGGTGTGGGCAGTTTGGTTTCTCCTTAGACCTTTTCCTTATCTTCTGATGACATCTTCCTCACTGTGTCCTCGGACATGGTCCTCCCTCTGTTCATGCACACCCCTGTGTTTCTGTCCTTATGTCTTAGTCTCCTCTTCTAAGAACACCAGTCATATGGGATTAGGCCCACTATAATTGAGGGTAACAACTACCTCTTTAAAGGTTCTGTCACCAGATTCTAAGGTTCTGGTGGTCAATGTGCCATCATATGAATTTTTGGGGGAACAGAATTCATTCACAGCAAATCTTAAATAGCAAATAAAGAGACTTAAGCAGATTAGTGGAGTGAGTGAGAGAGATATGTGAGGAGCTCTGAGCTCTGGATATGAGGAGCTGGGATTCCACATCCATTAAGCAGGGGTCATGAGGCAGGTACCACTGAAGGCTGTATGTGAAAGGTGCTTAGTGTTGGGGCAATGAAAGAGCTCTGGAGATGGATGGCGGTGATGGTTACACAATGATGTGAATGTACTTAATGCCATTGAGCTGTATGCATAAAAAATAGTTAAAATTGTAAATTTCATGTTATGTATATTTTACCACACACAAAAATGACACATTAGCATTGAATCTTTCAGAACAAAAGAGAGCAGGGCAGCTGACGTGGCATGGCCCACACTCCGATCTGACCCCCCCTTTCCCACCCTCCTTTGATTGTGATTTGATAAATTTTCTCTTATTTAAAGCACCTAGTGGCTCAGATGGTAAAGAATCTACCTGCAATGAAGGAGACCTGGGTTCAATCCCTGGGTCAAGAAGATCCCCTGGAAATTTCTTGCCTGGAAAATCCTGGGGTTGCAAAGAGTCAGACATGACTGAGTGACCAATACTTTCACTGATGACTTTTCCCTTAGGTAGTGCCTTGTGGCTTGTCATGAGTTCAGTGATGGAATACTAGTAGTGAGACATGAGTTTCCATCCCCCACTCTCCTGGCATCATGAGTAGCTCAGCCTCCCTGTTCCCAACACTCCACCCTGAACTTGCAAGTGTCTGCTACCCTGTCTTGTGTGCCTCTGCACAAGTTCCCCATCACTGCAAGAGCAGTTTCTGCTGGCTCTTGTGTCTGTGTCACAGGGAGGGGAAGGGAAAGTTTATGGATTGCCATGTATCAGTGTGCTGAACACAAAAACTCTCTTAGGTGTTTATAAAGGTGAGGTGTTTATAACATGTTTATAAAGTTCTCTCCAACCTTTCGGTTTAATGACCTTGGATGTACACTTAATAGAAGCAAGCTTGTTAAGACTTGTATGCTAATCAGAACCACATTCTCTGGGGAAACTTAGGGCAGGGATCACAAAGGCAATTTAGGAAATCACTCAACAGTGACTGAGAATGTTCTCAATGAGTTAGGCATTTGGACAGAACAATATGCTATGAGAGATGGTGGTCGTGTTGAAGCTTATTTGTGGTGAATATTTTCTATTAAAAGTGAATGAATCACACTTCTACTTGCCATTTTCATCTTCCTTTAGTCATGAGTATATTAATATATACCAGGTTACTAATATTTGTGATTTTTATAACTATATTTTGTGATAATTAAGTGGGTTCTATTACCTATAGAAGGTGAGAGTCCTTAGATGAACTGATGCAGTCTCATTTGTGTCCAGCCATGGACCTTCTCCTGGATCAGCCCCACATCACCAGACCCCTGCCTCCTGCGTCATCAGTTTTTCAGGTCTGTCCTGATCAGACTCCCATGCTGCTGTCTACACAGCTCACCCTCCTGGTCCAGCCCTTCATAGACCTCCCCCTGCCCTCCCCTCCCATTCCTCCCATGTTTAGGAAGCAGCTCCAGGTCCTCAGAGAACAGGCTTCTTTGCCATCTGCCCCCATCAGCCTTTCTAGCTCTTCCCCACACCTACTTGGTAATCCACTGTGCTGGCTTTGTGGGAGTCCTTTCTCACCCCTGTCTGTCTATACATAGTGGTCCCCCTGTCCCAGAGCCAGGGAGCAGTGCACCAGGACACAGAAGGAAGATGGAAGACAGGACCTGACATTCCCTCCTCCTCCTCCAGGTGCAGCCCGTGCCCTCTGTCTTCTCACTGCCCTCAGTGGGTGCACTTGACTATTTATGAGTCTCCCCACCCTCTAGAAGCTATGAATGCAGGAAGGTGCCTCAGCCCAGCATGTTCTGTCCCAGACCCCTGCACCTGCTGTGTCTTCTTCCAGGGATGTTTCCCCAGAGAATCTCGGGGCTCCTGTGTCTCCCCAACTACAGCAGCCCCCTTGCTTTTTCTTCAGAGCACACATCATGGCCTGATAGTACATGTCCTGTACTCATTCAGTGTATCCCCCTTTTACATGGTGCAAAGTAATGTCTGCTTTCTTGGCCTGCGTTGTACGTCAAGAGAGTGGCACCTCAGTAAACCTTTGCTGATTGAATGGATGAAGGTGCGGTTTCTGAATTATTTGTATCCCCTCTACCATGGAATGTATCTCCTCTTAACACAGCCCCTATAGAGAATGATACTGGATTGGCCAAAAAGTTCAGTTGGGTTTTCTGTAAGATGTTATGGAAAAACCTGAAGGAATTTTGTGGCCAACCCAATAAATAGAACACAGCCCTTATATAGATTTAATAGCTAACTTGTTTTTGAATCATTTTTATGACATAACTTGGAAATCTTTACTCTGAAACTTGAAAAATAGACTATCTTCTTCAGTTCAGTTCAGTTCAGTTGCTCAGTCATGTCTGACTCTTTGCGACCCCATGAATCACAGCACGCTCGGCCTCCCTGTCCATCATCAACACCTGGAGTTCACTCAGACTCAACGTCCATCGAGTCAGTGATGCCATCCAGCTATCTCATCCTCTGTCGTCCCCTTCTCCTTCTGCCCCCAATCCCTCCCAGCATCAGAGTCTTTTCCAATGAGTCAACTCTTTGCATGAGGTGGCCAAAGTACTGGAGTTTCAGCTAGAGATGGATAAAAAGCATTATTTAGGAAAATTTCAAAGTCATTAATTGGCCACTTTGTTGTAATTATTTATATTACTTCATCTCTGATGGAATGTTAGGAAGCAAACATTTTACCACTTTTGGGTGGCTCCATCTTGGACATAGAAACCCATTAGATTTGATTAACATCTGCCTTCAGGGACTGTTGGCAAGTAATTATGAATTCAGGAGAAACAGTTCCATTAAAAGCTTTAGTACTAAGTCTGAAGAGGTTTGCTCACTCAGGAATCTTAGATACAAATGCTGAACTAAGATATGTCAAAGGGCAAAATGAATCCTTTTGGACTTAATGAAGCAATGGTGTATGTGTCTACATCCTGGGGTCTTGCTTCTCATCACAGACCCAGTGTTCAGAGTGTCCCCTTAGGACTTTTCTGTCATGAGTCCAAAGCACATGACTGCTCATGGTTAGGGAGGAGTGGAGAATGGGGCTGACGTTTACTGAGTGGATTGGTGGTTTCATTTCTCAGCACCCGTGGGTGAGTTGTCTTTGGCCTTGTTTTGAGATGAAGAAACTGAGGTTTCATCACTCATCTGACATCAGGCTCGTGAGAGGGACTGAGCTGCAGTCTTCTGCCTTCACACTCTTCATTTGACTCACTCACAGACTGAGTTCTGGCCCAGGTTCCTGAGATTTGCTCTGTGAGGGACTTGGGCACCCAGAGTACCTGCTTGCAGCCCTGACTGTGGTCACCAGGGCCCCAAATCCAGCCACTTGCTTCCCTGGAGAGGTTGTGGACCTTGTGGGATGAGACTGGGGCTGAGTTCCTAGGGGGTTGCATTAAAAATGTGAAGCAGTTGGAGAAGTTACTGTAAAAACACTTAAGGTTGGATACTGAGAGAGGTTGTTGGCCTTCCAGACCTGCCAGGCCTGTGACTTGCCCAGGTTAGACTTAAGAAAGAGCCCAGAATCAGTGACAAACACACATATGGTTTAATTATTAGGGCCCACTTACATGTGCAAAGGAAATCCTGGAAGGGCATCCTATCATTTGAGGCCCACGTTGGAAGAGGACATGGTGGTAGTCTTTGCTCCAAGGGCAAGGCGGCAGGAGAGGGGGGACATGACCTGTTATAGGGGAAGGTTGATGTCAGGGTGGGCCATTGGTCACCATGAAAACCAGCAGAGGGTCATGTCCTTCTTGCCCCTTTGACAAGCATCATGGAGGATTGTGATCTGAAGCTAGAGCCGTCATTAGCTGGGACAAGCATATAGGAAGGTCAGTCATGTAAGTAGGTGTAGGTGAAGCAGACACTGGTCGAGAAGGGGATGTATAGAGAGCAAGAGAACAGCCATTTTGGGTGGCCTGATCACACAAGGGTCTTGGGTAAGAGAACTGGTGTGTCTTTTGGCCGTTGGATGATTCCCATTGTGCTTTGGGCCATCTGAATTCTGTTCTTTAATTTTCATATTTGGAAGGTGTTCAGTCCTTATGAAAGAAGACTGATTTCCTGGATGGGACTTGGACTGTTGTAGAGACTGATGGAGGCCACGTTGGCACTCATTTTCTGTTTAATATTATTTGGTAAGAAGTGTCTAGAAAAGGCACTCTAGCAAAGGTTACCAAGATTCTATTAATTTTTTGTTGTTAATGTATGCATCATAAATCATAAATAATCCCCTAGAAAATTGTCTAAGGAAAATGCACACGTTTTTATGTAACATAGATGCCTCTTTTCCCCTTCCCACATAGTGATAAAATATTAAGTTCAGTCAAGTTTTGGAATCTCAGTATTGCTCAATTATTTTTCATTATGAAATGTAAATTATTGTTAAGCTGAGTTTTCAGAAAATATTTAGCAAGTGCCTCCTTCACTGGACTGTTTTTTAGAATTTTTTTTTAGCAGAGCTGGGTTCACATTTGCTGCTGATAAATTTGAGGATCTATTCAGGATCATTGACATATTTATATTTAATTTGTATTATTTGTTTTTTATTTAAACTATAGACCTTTGCTGTGTTGTTTTTGTCTCATTATGTTTTCAGAATATGTGTTTTCAGTTTGGAGCACCCCCATTAATGTGTATTTGCATTCTATACCTTTTACATTTGTAGGTGTATTCGTCAGGCCTTGAAGGAGAAGATCACAATCTTAGTGACTCATCAGCTGCAGTACCTAAAGGATGCAAGTCAGATTCTGATACTGAAAGATGTAAGTAGTTTCTAGAAGCCTGTGAAATTGCCAGCACTCAGGTGTGTTGAAGGCCAGACCTCCCAGCAGGTCACTCTCCTTGGATTCATGGTAAATGTCCTCTTCTCCCTCAATTTAACTCCCTCTTTTTCTCAGAGCTGATGCTATTCATGTTTTTGAGGATCAATCCAAAGACCTGTAAAGTGTCACTATTAAACTTGAAGCCACGTAAACACTAAAGCATATAGGAGTGCTACCACAGGACTACTGAAATATTACTGTTCTATTGAAATTTGTTAAGGATAATGATGCTATTTTATTTATAACTTGTGTTTTCCCCTTATATAACTTAAGTCAAAGTTTTTTACTTGGAAATTAGAGCTACTGAGACCTGTTTGTATCCACGTGATTGTCAAGCACAATTTGCCTAAAGTGCATCTTCCATTAACACTAGAAGCAAGGTTGGGTAGCTAAGCACCTGGGTCAGAGATGCCCATTCTGCAGGTCTCCCTGCCCAGGTCTCTATGTGCCCAATATGTGTGGGAGCCTGTGCAGCAGGAGGACAAGGCCCTGCCTTCATGGGACTCCTGTTCTTATGGGGATGGATGTGACGAGGAGGGTGACATACTGGCTGTCTCCTTGAGGAGCTGGTGCCTCATGGGGTCTGGATGACATGAAGGTGGGGGCCATGCAACACCTGGGGGAGGGAGTCTGAGGCAGGGTGTCCTAAGGAAGGAGCTGACCTGGCAGGTTAGAGGAACAGCGGGACAGTGTGTGTGTCTGAGGACAGTGAGCAGGGGGGCGTGGAGGGAGCTGGTCTCTGAGCAGTGGGCAGCGAGCCTGGAAGTGGGATGGAAGCCTTGGATGGTCCAGAGCAGAAGAGCGATGTGGCCTGATGTTGGAGTTAAGAGATTCCTCTGATGGTCACTGGAGGGGCGACAGCAGAAGCAGTTAGAAGTCTTAGTAAAGCTGAGGAGACAGAAGTGTGGGCTCAGGATAGGGTGTCAGTTTCTAGAGCTGCTGTAACAAAGCACTGCAAACTGGGTGACAAAACAACAGAAGTTTATCTTTTTCCTGTTCTGGAGGCTATAGATCCCAGATCCAGGTGCCGGCAGGGCCATGCTGTCTCTGAAGGCTCCAGGGGAGAATCCTTCCTTCCAGCTGGTGGTGTTCATGGATCTTCCTTGTGTTCCTTGGCTTCCAGCTGCAGCACTGTGGTCTCTGCCTCTGATGTCACATGGCCGTTGTCCCCGTGTCTGAGTCTCTTCTCATAAGGATATCAGTCACATAGGATTTAAGGTCACCCTGTTCCAGTGTGACCTCATCTTAACTTCACTACATCTACAAAGACACTGAATGCAAATAAGATCATGTTCACAGGCATCATGTTTAGGGCTTGAACTTACTTTCTAGGGGGCTACCAATCAACCCCAACTCCTAGCATGGCTGGGGATGGGGTGGAGATTAGTGAGAATATTTCAGGCTTACTGGTTGTTTGTTGCTTCAGACCTTGGCTTCTTTGTTTCTGAGCCTCAGCACCTCCGTCATTAATCCTTGCCTGTTCCACAGGCCCTTGGTCAGTCAGTTCAGTTGCTCAGTTGTGTCTGACTCTTTGCGACCCCATGGACTGCAGCACGCCAGACCTCCCTGTGCATTGCCAACTCCCAGAGTCTACTCAAAGTCACTGAGTCAGTGATGCCGTCCAACCTTCTCATCCTCTGTCATTCCCTTCTCATCCTGCCTTCAATCTTTTCCAGCATCAGGGTCTTTTCAAATGAGTCAGCTCTTCACATTAGGTGGCCAAAGTATTGGAGTTTCTGCTTCAGCATCAGTCCTTTCAATGAATATTCAGGACTGATCTCCTCTAGGATTGAGTGGTTTGATTTCCTTACAGTCCAAGAGTGTTCTCCAACACTACAGTTCAAAACCATCAATTTTTTGGTTCTCACATCCATACATGACCACTGGAAAAACCATAGCTTTGACTAGTTGGAACTTTGTTGGCAAAGTAATGTCTCTGCTTTTTAATATGCTGTCTAGTTGGTCAGATCCCTCATTTGTCAAATGAACTTCTGTCCTAAGAAAGATTATTAAATGCAGAACCTCTGCCTCTCTAGAAGCAATATCTCACGTCAACTGTTAACTGCTCTTTCAGGAATGGGGAGTTCAGGTTTCTCAGATTTGATAACAGTTAATTTCATGTTGGAAGAGGGTGATACTAGTGTGTAAAGCCTCAACGATGACAATATTATGAGCACAGGATCAGTGGGAGACAGAGTAACCTATTTAGTTTGTCCCTAGATCTTTTAGGGTCCCTTATTGCTTCTTTTGAGGACACTACCCTCAATTTTAGTGCTATTAGAACAACTATTTGTCCACTCGTGAGCACCCCTGGATGAGTTGGGGTCCATCCTTACTCTTTGTCTGGTTCATCTCTAACAGCAGAAAGGGAATGGTTGCCCTCTCAACCTCTCAGAGTTGTCTGTGCTTGGCTGCTCAGTGAAATTCCTATCCTTGGACCAATACTTGTTTCCTTGTGCGTCTTATAGGTACTATGTAGAAAAAGGTAATTTCATTAAATAAAGTCTTTGAATTTTGCTTCCCAAGTGGAACAAGGCACAGTATACCCTGAATAGTTTTCTAATTCTGTAGTATAGACAGTACCCAAATGCTTCATTGAGTTTCGCACAATGGATCACCTTAGGAGATAGGGTGAGAGAGGTCCCAGCTAGGGTCCTGGGGCACCTTCTTCCATCTGACCTGCCTTAACCAGAGATGCTCTCCTCTGTTTAGTTTTGCATCCTGTGATTTTTCTCTATATTTTGTTTGACATTGAGTGAATGAGCTGAGCCATATTTCGTGGCGTCAGAATATAGTGAAGATATTTGCACATTATTTTATAGGATTTTGTAAGAGAGGGATGAAGATTAGATGGTTGGATGGCATCACCGACTCAATGAACATGAGTTTGAGCAAACTCAGGGAGATATGAAGAACAGGGAAGCCTGGTGTACTGCAGTCCATGGGGTCACAAAGAGCTGGACATGACTGAGAAACGGAACAACAACAAAAGGAGGGAAACTGCAATGATGTGTCACATGTGTTCAAAGAAAATGATTAGATTGACTGTAGCTTAAACAGTTGCCTGAATAGAGGATACCTGGTTGACTGCTTGTGACTGGTTGTTCTTATGTTTTTATTTTTTAATTTTTTTGTTAGATCTGAGTGCATTGGTTCTTAGTTGTTGGTTTGCTGGCATGGGAGGTCAAGGATTTAGAGCCACCTCAGTCTCATGGCCTCTTTGTTTAAATACTATGGCAGGTAGAATATTGAATTTTCAGCTGGGAACTTCCTGCATTTGTGGGGAAGTGGTAAAGACCATGAAGATAAAGCTCATAGGTACTCTGTTTAGGGCTGGTTCCTACATGTCTTTCTCCCAGTGGAGCACATGATACTATAACAATGGTCTGTGAAGATTTGATGAGAGAGCATTACCTCTGGAGATGTGCTTGTTGCCACATCTGGGTCAGCCTTTTTTAAGTTTCTTTCCTGGAATATCTTCCCCAATTAACTGTTTACTTGCATTTTAACATGATGCTTCTCTCAATTTCCATGTTGTCCAAAAACACTGTACTGATACTTCTACCCACATCAGTAGTTTTAGCATCCATGAGTTCCCATGGTAGTTATGTCAATGGCCTCCATTTTTAAAACATGAACATACATTTCTTTCATATCCCCCAGCACCTAGCGTAGGGTTTGACAGTGAATACCATGCTCATTTTGCTCTTTGGAAGAAAAGCTATGACCAACCTAGACAGCATATTAAAAAGCAGAGACATTACTTTGCCAACAAAGGTCCAACTAGTCAAAGCTATGAATTTTCCAGTAGTCATGTATGGATATGAGAGTTGGACCATAAGGAAAGCTGAGCATTGAAGAATTGATGCTTTTGAACTGTGGTGTTGGAGAAGAACCTTGAGAGTCCCTTGGACTGCAGTGAGATCAAACCAGTCAATCCTGAAGGAAACCAGTCCTGAATATTCATTGGAAGGACTGATGCTGAAGCTGAAACCCCAATACTTTGGCCACCTGATGCGAAGAACTGACTCATTGGAAAAGACCTTGATGCTGGGAAAAATTGAATGCAGAAGGGGATGACAGAGGATGAGATGGTTGGATGGTATCACTGACTTGATAGACATGAGTTTGAGCAAGCTCCAGGAGTTGGTGATGGACAGGGAGGCCTGGCATGTTGTAGTCCATGAGGTCACAAAGAGTCAGATGTGACTGAGTGACTGAACTGAACTGAATCTAGATTTTTTTTACCAGAATTCCAAACCTAGAGATAATTTTCTTAGGAAAATAATAATTTGAGACTAGTTAACTTTTCTTAATTAGTATGTAGATTGGATTAATATTATCAAATGTAAATGAATTCCTCTCAAATTCTTTATTTTAGGGCAAAGTTATGCAAAAGGGGACTTTTGCTGAGTTTTCAAAATCTGGGATAGATTTTGAAGATATTATTTTCTGGGAGAAGGTAGAGAAGGCTGAACCATCTCCAGGTCCAGGAACACTCACTCTGATCTCCGAGTCTTCAGTTCAGTCTCAACCGTCTTCCAGACCCTCTTTGAAAGATGCAGCTCCAGAGGACCAAGATGTGAGTTTCTCATCCTGCAACATGCCCTTGTCTGTCTGCTCTTGGTGGCCTCGTGGACCTTCAGTCTGATTCTCTCATGACATCTTTGTTTATCCCAAAGTAGATCCTAAGATTACAAGCCTAATTCCATGGAATTGGTAGAATTAGAAGAGCATGAAGGGAGCAAGCCTGCTTGGTGTTCTCCTTTGGGTGTAGGATGAAGAATCTTATGGAGCTCAGTAGGGGTGCACTGCTATGAATTTCCAGCTGTTTGTGGCTCATGCTGATATGAGAACCCATCAGTTTACCGTAGTTACATCTACTCACTCTGGTGGCTCCCAGCTTCCCTTATGCATCCAGAGGTTTAATGTGAAGATCTCTTTAGACTGAGTCTTTCTGTGACCACATTAAATCAGCTACTTTTCCTATATGTTGGAATGTTCTGCAGGTGATTGATGGTAATATTTTGCCCCTTTGTTAGATCATTTGTTGTAGGCCAGACACTTTAGAGTTAGTTCTTGTCTTCCTATTTTTTATTACCCTTTGAGACCTAGAGCCACATTGTATTCATCTTGAATGCCCAATGGTCAGCATAGAGTTGAGTACATCTTTGGCTCATGTGACTCTATAATGCATTCTAGGTCCTACAGACAGAAATGAAGAAAAACAGTAGCTCTCTCTTAAAAACATACACAGGTTCTCTCTTGGTATCCAAGCCCACAATATCCAGACCTAGGAACCTGGATGATTCTGATAAATATTCAAATTAGTCCCTCACATTCCACATTCAGGAATCACTCCCTGAAATTCAGGAATTAAATAGATTTGGGTCATATGCCATCCTGTGCTGTCCAGACTCACATTATTTCAACTTCCTGTGTGAACTCATGTTGCTGTATTTGTCTAGGATTTGGAACACCAAGTATGGTTTACATTTCTATCATTGGAAGTGATACAAGTCATTTAGAGGGATATGTTAGTGCCATATCACTTTGTGTATTATTTTGGAAGAAGCTTCTGCATTTGTACTTGAATCAGGTAGTTGTGCTTGTGCTGAGTCATGATTGACTTTAAGCAAAGCCACCAACAGTGAATAATTTCATGCAAATAATGTTCTTTTTCTAATAGATTTCTGAAAGTAGGATGGCTGAGTCCAAGGGTAAATGCATATGTGGTTTGGCTAGACATTTGCCCACCCTTTTCTGTAGGAAATGGACCATCTTGCACTCCTACGAGCATATGAGATGTATCTGTTTCCTCACAGCTTTGCAGTGGAGGGCATTGTAAACTTTTGAAATTTGAGGGTTCCTTACTTAAAATTTTGTTTTCACTGCTGTTCTCCCTCCCAGACTGAGAATATCCAGGTTACATTACCACTGGAGGGCCGTTTGGTTGGAAGAGTTGGTTTTAAGACCTATGAGAATTACTTCACAGCTGGTATGCACTGGTTTATCATCATTTACCTTATTTTAGTGAACATTGGAGCTCAGGTAAATAAGAACATTTATTTTGGTTTTGTGCCCTCTTCTTGGTATTTACATATTTTTATACTGTATTTATTTAATTTATTAATATTAACATGTTTAATATATACATTAAGAGATTTATTTCAGAGATTTGGCTCATGAGGTTGTGCAGTCTAGCTGGTCAATGTGAAATCAGAAAGGCAGGCCTACAGGCTGGAACCTCAGGCAGGAGCTGACCCTGCAGTCTTGAAGCAAAATTTCTTCCTCCTCCAGGAAGCCTCAGGTTTTGTTCATCAGGCCTTTGACTGACTGGACAAGGCCACCACAGTGTTGAGGGTGATCTCCTCTACTTCAATTCCGAGGATGATGTGAATCATATCCACTGAATACCTTCATAGCGACATCTAGACGAGGGTTTGGTTGAACCACTAGAGACTGGCCTGGCCAAGCTGACAAAGAAACTTGATCATCACAGTTTCTATCAAATTTTTTTTTCTTTGAAAAGTCCTGACTTTTATACTGTTTTTATTGTGCTTTGCAGTCCATTTTGGTTTGTACTGAATGAAATCTGTGAGGAAAATAAGTGAGGCTTACTTATTGAGGTGAGGTTTTGTTTGTATATAACAGAAAGATTCTAGGAAGAAAAAGAATGTCTTGTAAAGATATTAAAATGTAGCATGCCCTCCCCTGACCTGTGGTCATCTGGGGTGTGGGGCTTGGCACAAACCTGAGCTGGAAGGACCGTCTCCACGTTCTGGAGCCTTTCCATCTCCCAACCTAGTGAGCGGGGTGTGAGGCTCAGTGATGTCAGTGTGTGAGTGACTGTTGTTTCCTGCTCCAGGTTACCTATGTCCTGCAGGATTGGTGGCTTGCATACTGGTGAGTGATTCCTGGTCTGACCCAAAGGGCTGTGAAGTCTACATGAAGCCTCACTTTCCCACAGCAGGGGGGTTAGTTGGGGCTTGTTCAGCCTCTTCTTCTGACTCTCACATAGTTTCTCTGAAAAAGAAGTAAACTTCTGGCTGATGGAGTGAGACTATCCCCATATTTGACCCTCAGCAGCTTCCTCAAATTCTTAGAGCTGACAGTTGTGATTCAAATGGACTTTTTATAAGGTAGACGGACACAGGGCCCAGTGAGCTGGGAACCATTTTCCACCATAAAACACGTCTTCTAAATCGAGGTTAATTTTTCTGTTATTTACCTAAATTCTATCTAGAGTGTAATACCTTTTCTTTGTCTTCCCATTTCCCTAGGGCAAATGGACAGAGTACCCTATATGCCATGAAATATGGGAAAGGAAGGGTAATTGAGATACCTGATTCTGGCTGGTACTCAACAGTTCACTCAGGTAAATCATCTGGTCTGTTATACAAGAGTCTGAGGTGTTTACTAGGAGCCTGTGTGAACAACTAGAGCTCCCAGGAGTAATTCAGTAATGTCTTAACAGATGAAGAGTCTGAGTTGCATTTACTCTGTGAATTAATTAGAATGAGTATTTTTAAAATCTACTAGAAGAAAGTGGGTGCATGAAGACTCTTAATTTGCTCTGTACTGGATTTTGGTAGTTAAACCAGAATTGCATATTGAGAAAATCAGTCACTGGAAATATGTGCTGTTGTCTATTCTAATAGGTTGCTTTAGCTAAAGCTTACATCATTACATGAATGGGCAAGGGGATTAGAAATGGATCCCTACCCTGTTGTTTGGATTGTTTCAATTCTTTCTGAATAAACCATGGCTTTTATTGATCCTGAGTGAAATCCTTTGGCAGCAAGTGTCCCACGTAAATGTGTTATTCCCTTGCAGGTATGCAAACTCCCCTTCACCACACTCATCTCTTGGGCTTCACTACTTAAGAAAGAAGTTAATCAGGGAGAAATACAGTGTCTAGAAATTAGAATTCCTTCTCTTTCTTTCCTTGAGATCACAATATTATTGTGTCCTCAACTATGTGATTAATATCTGGCTTGCCAGGCCAATATTAACACAGCTCTCTGTGTTTTCACAGGAGTGCTTAGAATATATGTAGCATTATATACTTTTTAAAGGAAATCCTCACCTAAAATATTATATATTTCCACAGGAAACCTTCATACAAGCTTTCTACCAAGGTAGAGTGTGTTATGTTTGTTAGAACCCACTTATTGAAATTTGGTGTCTATTATGTTGATCACTTGCTGAGAAATGTGAATCTATTAGTTGTTTACCTTCTGAATTGAGGAACTATGGTAACTTAAAGAAAGATGGACTTATATTATATATTCATATAAGATGGTGTGTTAGTCACTCAGTTGTGTCTGACTTTGTGACCCCATTGCCTGTGGCTCACCAGACTCCTCTGTCCATGGAGTTTCTCAGGCAAGAATACTGAGTGGGTTGTGATTTCCTACTCCAGGGGATCTTCCCGGCCCAGGGATCAAACCAGGGTCTCAATGCACTGCAGGCAAATTCTTTACCATCTGAACTGCCAGGGAAGCCCAGTAGGCTAACGCAAATGCCCATTGATGGAATTCAGGAATTTAAACAGCTTTCAAAGCTGAAATAACAATGACACATCAGCTAAAGAGGAAAACAAAATATTTGATGGATTGTATATTACAGAGGTTTCTCCACTCTCTTTAGCATTGTGAATTCAAGAGATGTTAGGAGGGCTATTTTCATTTTTGTATGCATAGCAGGTACTAATTTATGTCATTAATAAAGTTAAATTTAGGTTATTGTATTCATTTCCAAATGCTTTGTGTTTCTTTTTTTAATTAATTTAATTGGAGGCTAATTACTTTACAATATTGTAGTGGTTTTTGCAATACATTGACATGAATCAGCCATGGGTGTACATGTGTTCCCCATCCTGAACCCCCCTCCACTCCCTCCCCATCCCATCCCTCAGGGTCATCCCAGTGCACCAGCACTGAGCACCCTGTCTTATGCATTGAACTTGGACTGGTGATATGTTTCACATATGATAATATATATGTTTCAATGCTATTCTCAAATCACCCCACCCTTGCCTTCTCCCATAGAGTGCAAAACACTGTTCTATACATCTGTGTCTCTTTTGCTGTCTCACATATAGGGTCATCATTACCATCTTTCTAAATTCCATATATATGCATTAATATTCTGTATTTGCTTTTCTTTCCAACTCACTTCACTCTGTATAACAGGCTCCAGTTTCATCCACCTTATTAGAACTGATTCAAATGCATTCTTTTTAATAGCTGAGTAATATTCCATTATGTATATATGCCACGGCTTTCTTATCCATTCGTCTGCCAATGGACATCCAGGTTGCTTTCATGTCCTAGCTATTGTAAACATTGCTGCAATGAACATTGGGGTACATGTGTCTCTTTCAATTCTGGTTTCTTCGGTGTGTATGCGCAGCAGTGGGATTGCTGGGTTGTATGGCAGTTCTATTTGAAGCTTTTAAAGGAATCTCCATACTATTCTCCATGGTGGCTGTACTAGTTTGCATTCCCACTAACAGTATAAGAGGGTTCCTTTTCCTTCACACCCTCTTCAGCATTTATTGTTTGTAAATTTTGGATAGCAGCCATTTGACTGGAATGAGATGGTACCTCATTGTGGTTTTGATTTGCATGTCCCTGATAATGAGTGATGTTGAGCATCTTTTCTTTTTTTTAAATTTTATTTTTAAACTTTACAATATTGTATTGGTTCTGCCATATATCGAAATGAATCCACCACAGGTTTGTTAGCCATCTGTATGTCTTCTTTGGAGAAATGTCTGTTTAGTTCTTTGGCCCATTTTTTGATTGGGCCATTTATTTTTCTTGAATTGAACTGCAGGAACTGTTTCTATATTTTTGAGATTAATTCTTTGTCAGATGCTTTATTTGCTATTATTTTCACCCATTCTGAAGGCTGTCTTTTCACCTTGCTAATAGTTTCCTTCATTGTGCAAAAGCTTTTAAGTTTAATTAGGTCCCATTTGTTTATGTTTGCTTTTATTTCCATTACTCTGGGAGGTGGGTCATAGAGGATCATGCTGTGATTTATGTCAGAGAGTGTTTTGCCTATGTTTTCCTCTAGGAGTTTTATAGTTTCTCATCTTACATTTAGATCTTTCTTCCATTTTGAGTTTATTTTTGTGTATGGTGTTAGAAAGTATTCTAATTCATTCTTTTACAAGTGGTTTACCAGTTTTCTCAGCACAACTTGTTAAAGAGATTGTCTTTTCTCCATTGTATATTCTTGCCTCCTTTGTCAAAGATAAGGTGTCCATAGGTATGTTGATTCGTTTCTGGGTTTCTATTTTGTTCCATTGATCTATATTTCTGTCTTTGTGCCAGTACCATACTGTCTTGATGACTGTAGCTTTGTAGTATAGTCTGAAGTCAGGTAGGTTGATTCCTCCAGTTGCATTCTTCTTTGTCAAGATTGTTTTGGCTATTCGAGGTTTTTTGTATTTCCATACAAAGTGTAAAATTATTTGTTCTAATTCTCTGAAAAATACCATTGGTAGCTTGATTGGGATTGCATTGAATCCATATATTGCTTTGGGTAGTAAACTCATTTTCACTATATTGATTCTTCTGATCCATTAACATGGTATATTTTCCCCTCTATTTGTGTCATCTTTGATTTCTTTCATCAGAGTTTTTTTTTAGTTTTCTATATATAGGTCTTTTGTTTCTTTAGGTAGATTTATTCCTATGTATTTTATTCTTTTCATTGCAACAGTGAATGGAATTGTTTCTTTAATTTCTCTTTCTGTTTTCTCATTGTTAGTGTATAGGAATGCAAGGTATGTTAATTTTATATCCTTCAACTTTACTATATTCATTGATTAGCTCTTGTAATTTTCTGGTGGTGTCTTTATGGTTTTCTATGTAGAGGAACATGTCATCTGCACACAGTGAGAGTTTTACTTCTTTTCCAATCTGGATTCCTTTCATTTCTTTTTCTTCTCTGAGTGCTGTGGCCAAAACTTCCAAAACTGTGTTTAGTAGTAGTGGTGAGAGTGGGAACCCCTGTCTTGTTTTTGCCTTTAGGGGAAATTCTGTCAGGTTTTCACCATTGAAGATAATGTTTGCTGTGATTTTATCATATATAGCTTTTATTATGTTGAGGTATGTTCCTTCTATGGCTGCTTTCCGTAGAGTTTTTATCATAAATGGATGTTGAATTTTGTCAAAGGCTTTCTCTACATCTATTGAGATAATCATATGGCTTTTATTTTTCAATTTGTTAATGTGGTGTATCACATTGATTGATTTGTGGATATTAAAGAATCCTTGTATCCCTGGGATAAAGCCCACCTCGTCATGATGGTATGATTTTTTTTTTTTTTTTAATAAGTTGTTGGATTTTGTTTGCTAGAATTTTGTTAAGGATTTTTGCATCTATGTTTATCAGTGATATTGGCCTTTAGTTTTCTCTCTTTGTGGCATCTTTGTCTGGTTTTGGTATTAAGGTGATGGTGACCTCATAGAATGAGTTTGGGAGTTTACCTTCCTCTGCAATTTTCTGGAAGAGTTTGAGTAGGATAGATGTTAACTCTTCTCTAAATTTTGGTAGAATTCAGCTGTGAAGCCATCTCATCCTGGGCTTTTGTTTGCTGGAATATTTCTGATTACAGTTTTGATTTCCATGCTTGTGATGTGTCTGTTAAGATTTTCTATTTCTTTCTGGTTCAGTTTTGGAAAGTTTTACTTTTCTAAGAGTTTGTCCCTTTCTTCCAAGTTGTCCATTTTGGGGGCATATAGTTGTGATAGCAGTCTCTTATGATTCTTTTGTCTGTTGTGATTTCCCATTTCTCCATTTTCATTTCTAATTTAGTTGATTTGATTATTTGCCCTGCTTTTCTTGACTAGTCTGGCTAATGATTTGTCTATTTTATTTATCTTCTCAAAGAACCAGCTTTTAGCTTTGTTGATTTTTGCCATAGTCTCCTTTGTTTCTTTTTGATTAATTTCTCCCCTAATTTTTATGATTTCTTTCCTTCTACTAAACCTAGGGTTCTTTATTTCTTCCTTTTCTAGTTGCTTCAGTTGTAGAGTTAGATTATCTATTTGATTTTTCTCTTGTTTCTTGAGGTAAGCTTGTATTGCTATGAACCTTCCCTTTAGCACTGATTTTACTGAGTTCCAAAGGTTTTGGGGTGTCGTGCTTTCATTGTCATTTGTTTCTATGCATAGTTTGATTTGTTTTGTGATTTCTTCTGATTTGTTGGTTATTCAGAAGCGTGTTGTTTAGCCTCCTTATGTTTGTATTTTTAATAGTCCTTTTTCCCCCCTGTAGTTGATATCTAATCTTACTGCAAATATCTAATCTTGTGATCAGAAGAGATACTTAGAATGATTTCTTTCTTTCTTTCTTTTTTGTTTAATTTACTAAGGCTAGATTTATGGCCCAGGATGTGATCTATCCTGGAGAAGGGTCCATGTGCACTTGAGAAGAAGGTGAAAGTCATTGTTTTTGGATGAAATGTCCTATAGATATCAATTAAGTCTAACTGGCCCATTATATCATTTAAAGTTTGTGATTCCTTGTTAATTTTCTGTTTAGTTGATCTATCCATAGGTGTATTAAAGTCTCCCACTATTACTGTGTTGCTATTAATTTCCCTTTTCATACTTGTTAGGACCTTACATATTGTGGTGCTCCTATGTTGGGTGCATATATATTTATAATTGTTATATCTTCCTCTTGGATTGATCCATTAATCATTATGTAGTGTCCTTCTTTGTCTCTTTTCACAGTCTTTATTTCAAAGTCTATTTTATCTGATGTGAGTATTGCTACTCCTGCTTTCTTGTGGTCTCCATTTGCATTAAATATATTTTTCCAGCCCTTCATTTTCAGTCTGTATGTGTCCCTTGTTTTGAGGTGGGTCTCTTGTAGACAGCATATGTAGAGGTCTTGCTTTTGTATCCATTCAGACCATCCCCATGGAAAAGAAATGCAAAAAAGCAAAATGGCTGTCTGGGGAGGCTTTACAAATAGCTGTGAAAAGAAGAGAAGCAAAAAGCAAAGGAGAAAAGGAAAGACATAAACATCTGAATGCAGAGTTCCAAAGAATAGCAAGAAGAGATAAGAAAGCCTTCCTCAGTGATCAATGCAAAGAAATAGTGGAAAACAACAGAATGGAAAAGACTAGAGATCTCTTAAAGAAAATTAGAGATACCAAGGGAACATTTCATGCAAAGATGGGCTCGATAAAGGACAGAAATGGTATGGACCTAACAGAAGCAGAAGATATTAAGAAGAGGTGGCAAGAATACACAGAAGAACTGTACAAAAAAATCTTCACGACACAGATAATTACGATGATGTGATCACTGACCTAGAGCCAGACATCCTGGAATGTGAAGTCAAGTAGGCCTTAGAAAGCATCACTATGAACAAAGCTAGTGGAGGTGATGGAATTCCGGTTGAGCTATTTCAAATCCTGAAAGATGATGCTGTGAAAGTGCTGCACTCAATATGCCAGCAATTTGGAAAACTCAGCAGTGGCTACAGGACTGGAAAAGGTCAGTTTTCATTCCAATCCCAAAGAAAGGCAATGCCAAAGAATGCTCAAACTACCACACAATTGCACTCATCTCACACGCTAGCAAAGTAATGCTCAAAATTCTCCAAGCCAGGCTTCAGCAATATGTGAACCGCAAACTTGCTGATGTTCAAGCTGGTTTTAGAAAAGGCAGAGGAACCAGAGATCAAATTGCCAACATCCGCTGGATCATTGAAAAAGCAAGAGAGTTCCAGAAAAACATTGATTTCTGCTTTATTGACTATGGCAAAGCCTTTGACTGTGTGGATCACAATAAACTGTGGAAAATTCTGAAAGAGATGGGAATACCAGACCACCTGACCTGCCTCTTGAGAAATGTGTATGCAGATCAGGAAGCAACAGTTGGAACTGGACATGGAACAACGCACTGGTTCCAAATAGGAAAAGGAGTACGTCAAGGCTGTATATTGTCACCCTGCTTATTTAACTTATAATCAGAGTACATCAGGAGAAATGCTGGACTGGAAGAAGCACAAGCTTGAATCAAGATTGCCAGGGGAAATATCAATAACCTCAGATATGCAGATGACACCACCCTTATGGCAGAAAGTGAAGAGGAACTCAAAAGCCTCTTGATGAAAGTGAAAGTGGAGAGTGGAAAAGTTGGCTGAAAGCTCAACATTCAGAAAACGAAGATCATGGCATCCGGTCCCATCACGTCATGGGAAATAGATGGGGAAACAGTGGAAACAGTATCAGACTTTATTTTTGGAGGGCCCCCAAAATCACAGCAGATGGTGACTGCAGCCATGAAATTAAAAGACGCTTACTCCTTGGAAAGAAAGTTATGACCAACCTAGATAGCATATTCAAAAGCTGAGACATTACTTTGCCAACAAAGGTCCGTCTCGTCAAGGCTATGGTTTTTCCTGTGGTCATGTATGGAAGTGAGAGTTGGACTGTGAAGAAGGCTGAGCGCCGAAGAATTGATGCTTTTGAACTGCGGTGTTGGAGAAGACTCTTGAGAGTCCCTTGGACTGCAAGGAGATCCAACCAGTCCATTCTGAAGGAGATCAGCCCTGGGATTTCTTTGGAAGGAATGATGCTAAAGCTGAACCTCCAGTACTTTGGCCACCTCATGTGAAGAGTTGACTCATTGGAAAAGACTCTGATGCTGGGAGGGATTGGGGGCAGGAGGAGAAGGGGATGACAGAGGATGAGATGGCTGGATGGCATCACTGACTCGATGGACATGAGTCTGAGTGAACTCCGGGAGTTGGTGATGGACAGGGAGGCCTGGCATGTGGTCACAAAGAGTTGGACACGACTGAGTGACTGAACTGAACTGAACTGAGCTGGGCCCATCTTTGTCTTTTGATTGGGGCATTCAACCCATTTACATTTAAGGTAATTATTGATAAGTATGATCCCATTGCCATTTACTTTGTTGTTTGGGGTTTGAATTTATACACCTTTTCTGTGTTTTCTGTCTAAATAAGATCCTTTAGCATTTGTTGAGGAGAAGGCAATGGCACCCCACTCCAGTACTCTTGCCTGGAAAATCCCATGGACAGAGGAGCCTGGTGGGCTGCAGTCCATGTGGTCGCTAAGAGTCGGACACGACTGAGTGGCTTCACTTTCACTTTTCACTTTCATGCATTGGATAAGGAAATGGCAATCCATTCCAGTGTTCTTGCCTGGAGAATCCCAGGGATGGGGGAGCCTGGTGGGTTGCCGTCTATGGGGTCGCACAGAGTCAGACACGACTGAAGCGACTTAGCAGCAGCAGCAGCAGCAGCATTTGTTGAATAGCTGGTTTGGTGGTGCTGAATTCTCTCAGGTTTTGCTTATCTGTAAAGCTTTTGATTTCTCCTTCATATATGAATGAGATCCTTGATGGGTATAGTAATCTGGGTTGTAGGTTTTTCTCTTTCATTGCTTTAAGTATGTCCTGCCATTCCCTTCTGGCCTGAAGAGTTTCTATTGAAAGATCAGCTGTTATCCTTATGAGAATCCCCTTGTGTGTTATTTGTTGTTTTCCCCTTGCTGCTTTTAATAATTGTTCTTTTTGTTCGATATTGGTTAATTTGATTAATATGTGTCTGGGATATTTCACCTGAGGTTTACCCTGTTTGGGACTCTCTGGGTTTCTTGGACTTTGGTGACTATTTCCTTCTCCATTTTAGGGAAGTTTTCAACTATTATCCTCAAGTAGTTTCTCATGGCCTTTCTTTTTGTCTTCTTCTTCTGGGACTCCTGTGATTTGAATGTTGGGGCATGTGACATTGTCCCATGGGTCTCTGAGGTTGTCCTCATTTCTTTTAATTCTTTTTTCTTTTTTTCTCTCTGCTTCATTTATTTCCACCATTCTATCTTCCACCTCACTTATCCTATCTTCCACCTCACTTATCCTATCTTCTGCCTCAGTTATTCTACTGTTGGCTCCATCCAGAGTGCTTTTGATCTCAGTTATTGCATTATTCATTATTGATTGACTCTCTTTTATTTTTTCTAGGTCCTTGTTAAATATTTTGCACATCTTCTCAATCCTTGTCTCCAGACTATATATATGTAACTCTGTTTTGTTCACAAAATTTTGGATCATTTTTCCTATCATTATTCTGAATTCATTTTCAGGTAGATTCCCTATCTCCTCCTCTTTTGTTTCATTTGTTGTGCATTTATCATGTTCCTTTACCTGCTGAATATTTTTCTGCCTTTTCATCTAGTTTAGATGTCTGTGTTTGGGGTGGCCTTTCTGTATGCTGGAACTTTGTGTTTCCTCTTTATTGTGGAGGTTCCTCCCTGTGGGTGTGGTTGGAGGAGTGGCTTGTCAAGGTTTCCTGGTTAGGGAAGCTTGCGTCGGTGTTCTGGTGGGTGGAGCTGGATCTCTTCTCTCTGGAGTGCAATGAAGTGTCCTGTAGTGAGTTTTGAGTTGTCTATGGGTTTGGTGTGACTTTGGGCAGCCTGTATTTTAATGCTCAGTGCTATGTTCCTGTGTTGCTGGAGAATTAGCTTGGTATGTCTTGCTCTGGAACTTGTTGGCTCTTAGGTGGAGCTTGGTTTCATTGTAGTTATGAAGGCTTTTGGATGAGCTCTTGTTCATTAATGTTCCCTGGAGTCAGGAGTTTTCTGGTGTTCTCAGGTTTTGGATTTAAGCCTCCTGTCTCTGGCTTTCAGTCTTATTCTACATTAGCCTGAAGACTTCTCCATCCATACAGCACCAATGCTAAAACATGTAGGTTAAAAGAGAAAAGATTCTCCACAGTGAGGGACACCCAGAGAGGTTCACAGAGTTACATGGAGAAGAGAAGAGGAAGGAAGGAGATAGAGGTGACCAGGAGGAGAAGAGGATGAATCAAAATGGGAGACAGAAATCTAGCCAGTAATCAAATTCTTATGTGCTGTCCACAGCCTGGAACATCCAGAGAGTTTCACAGAGTTACACAGAGAAGAGAGAGGGAGGAAGGAGATAGAGGTGACCAAGAAGAGAACATGGGGTGTCAAAAGGCAAGAGACAGATCTAGCCAGTGCTCATTTCCCTAAGTGTTCTCCAAAGCTCAGAATACCCAAAGAGATTCACAGAGTTGAGTAGAGAAGAGGTGGGAGGGAGGAAATGGATGTGACCTGGGGGAGAACAAGGAGAGTCAAAAGAGGGAGAGGGCAATCAAGCCAGTAATCACACTCCTAAGTAAAAATGGATACTGAAGATTGGATTCTTAAAGGTACAAAATTGATAACAAATACCCAAAAGAAAAGATTGAAAATCAAGAGTAGAGGATAAACTCTCAAAAATACAATATTAAAAAAAAATCACAAAAATTATAAAAAGTATATATGAAATTTGCTTTAAAAATAGGTTCTTTTTTGCTAGATAGTTCAGTTCAGTCCAGTCACTCAGTCGTGTCCGACTCTTTGCGACCCCATGAATCACAGCACGCCAGGCCTCCCTGTCCATCACCAACTCCCGGAGTTCACCCAGACTCATATCCATCGAGTCAGTGATGCCATCCAGCCATCTCATCCTCTGTCGTCCCCTTCTCCTCCTGCCCCCAATCCCCCCCAGCATCAGAGTCTTTTCCAGTGAGTCAACTCTTCACATGAGGTGGCCAAAGTACTGGAGGTTCAGCTTTAGCATCATTCCTTCCAAAGAAATCCCAGGGCTGATCTCCTTCAGAATGGACTGGTTGGATCTCCTTGCAGTCCAAGGGACTCTCAAGACTCTTCTCCAACACCACAGTTCAAAAGCATCAATTCTTCGGCACTCAGCCTTCTTCACAGTCCAACTCTCACATCCATACATGACCACAGGAAAAACCATAGCCTTGACTAGACGAACCTTTGTTGGCAAGGTAATGTCTCTGTTTTTGAATATGCTATCTAGGTTGGTCATAACTTTCCTTCCAAGGAGTAAGCATCTTTTAATTTCATGGCTGAAGTCACCATCTGCAGTGATTTTTGAGCCCCCAAATAAAGTCTGACACTGTTTCCACTGTTTCCCCATCTATTTCCCATGAACTGATGGGACCAGATGCCATGATTTTTGTCTTCTCAACGTTGATCTTTAAGCCAACTTTTTCACTCTCCACTTTCACTTTCATCAAGATAATAGTGGGTTATAAAAATGAAAATTAATGGAGTAATAAAGTAGTTAGAATTAAAAAATTTAAAAAATGATAATAAAATATATCTAGGAATTTCTCTGGAGCTATTGCAGGCAGTGATGGATGGGTCATTTCAGTTTCAGATAATTCCTTGTTCTAGCTTATACTTCCTCTCAAGGTCTATAGGCCCCTTCCAATGTAGTCAGTGCTAACTACAGGGTTTTAATCTGTTGCACCTGTCACTTCCAAAGCTGTTCCCTCTGTTTATTTTGGCGGCTTTTGTTTGCGAGTCTCTTCGGTGTCTAATTTCTGCCCTGACACAAGGTGGCGAAGGTGGTCACTTATTTAGGCTCACTTGTTCAGTTGTGCTGTGGGGAGGGAGGAACACTGCAAACAAATATCACTGGCGTGTGTGGGGAGTGCTCGCATTGTCTGGACCACACTGGGTTTGCCCCCACTCATGGAGACTGTGCTTTCCCTGTCTACACTGCTCAGGCTCTGCAGGGGAACTGTCCAAGCGGGTCCTGGGTTGCGTGCACTTCCCAGGTCTAAGCTGCTCAGGTTCAGGTTCTCAGGTACTCCACAAAGGCACATACTTGGTTGGGCCTGCGTTTTGTGCCCTTCCCAGGTCCGAGCAGCTCAGGTGACGAGGCGCTTGGGGAGCACACTCCCCAAGTGTGCAGTGTGTCTCATCGCCTCCCCGGTCCCAGCCACTTGGTTTCCTGGGAGCGTAGTGGGAGCACCGTCCCACGTGTGCTGTGTGTCTCCTCTGGGGAGCTGATCTCTGGCTGTGACCCTCCTGTTGGATGTCAACCGTCCAGTTTCCCAGGAACATTTGGTTAGCAACTGGGAGCCTGCTTGCAGTTTGGTGGAGGATGCCATCTCTGGGGCCGAGACTGCCCCTTTCCAGCTCTGGCTGTCACCCGCCTGCCTCTCTGCCTCTCATGGGGGATGGGCCGGTCCGCAGCAGGCTAGCTCTCCTCTGGTATTCACTCAGTCCTTTGTTCTGTGAGTGGGCCTGGCAGTGCCTTAGGTTAGAGCTTTTCATGGGAAAGTTCTCTCTCGCTCTTTCTTTTTTTCTCTCTGGCTATCCCACAGTTTGGGTTGCTGTCTCATGTTAGCTCCCTGAGATTGTCCTTAGGGCATTCAGGCCTGGTCCTTACCCTAAGCAATGCAGCCCATGCCTTCCTGTTCAGCCCCCGCTTGCTGGTGGCAGATGCGAGCATCTGGGCTACTTCTCTGCTGGGAGTTGTGGTTAGGCACATAATCTGTGGGTTTTATTTACTTATTTATTTCCCTCCCAGTTATGTTGCCCTCTGAGATTCAAAAACTGCCCACCTACCTGCTGGTGAGAGTGTTTTCCTGGTGTTTGGAAACTTCTCCTCTTTTACAACTCCCTCCCCAGACGGATCTCTGTTCTCTACCTCTTTTGTCTCTTTTTTTGTCTTTTATATTTTGTCCTACCTCCTTTTGAAGACAATGGGCTGCCTTTCTGGGTGGCTGATGTCCTCCGCCAGCATTCAGAAGTTGTTTTGTGAAATTAGCTCAGCATTCAAATGATCTTTTGATGAATTTGTGGGGGAGAAAGTGGTCTCCTTGTCCCAGTCCTCTGCCATTTTAGGACCACCCCCATGCTTTGTGTTAAAAAAAGAAAGTATAGCGTGATGCATCCAGAAGTACAGCGTAAAGATCTGGGCGTCCTCGGAGGCACCTGAATGGTCTCAGAGAAAAAAAATAAATAAATAAATAAAACAGTGAGAGATTACTTGCTCATTTTGATTAATTATCTCATGGTAAAATATAGTACATGTTTTCTTTTTAATTTAATTTTATTTTTAAACTTTACATAATTGTATTAGTTTTGCCAAATATCAAAATGAATCCGCCACAGGTATACATGTGTTCCCCATCCTGAACCCTCTTCCCTCCTCCCTCCCCATACCATCCCTCTGGGTCGTCCCAGTGCACTAGCCCCAAGCATCCAGTATCGTGCATCGAACCTGGACTGGCAACTCGTTTCATATATGATATTTTACATGTTTCAATGCCATTCTCCCAAATCTTCCCACCCTCTCCCTCTCCCACAGAGTCCATAATCCTGTTCTATACATCAGTGTCTCTTTTGCTGTCTCGTACACAGGGTTATTGTTACCATCTTTCTAAATTCATATATATATGCGTTAGTATACTGTATTGGTGTTTTTCTTTCTGGCTTACTTCACTCTGTATAATAGGCTCAAGTTTCATCCACCTCATTAGACCTGATTCAAATGTATTCTTTTTAATGGCTGAGTAATACTCCATTGTGTATATGTACCACAGCTTTCTTATCCATTCATCTGCTGATGGACATCTAGGTTGCTTCCATGTCCTGGCTATTATAAACAGTGCTGCGGTGAATATTGGGGTACACGTGTGTCTTTCCCTTCTGGTTTCCTCAGTGTGTATGCCCAGCAGTGGGATTGCTGGATCATAAGGCAGCTCTATTTCCAGTTTTTTAAGGAATCTCCACACTGTTCTCCATAGTGGCTGTACTAGTTTGCATTCCCACCAACAGTGTAAGAGGGTTCCCTTTTCTCCACACCCTCTCCAGCATTTATTATTTGTAGACTTTTGGATTGCAGCCATTCTGACTGGTGTGAGATGGTACCTCATTGTGGTTTTGATATCCATTTCTCTGATAATGAGTGATGTTGAGCATCTTTTCATGTGTTTGTTAGCCATCTGTGTGTCTTCTTTGGAGAAATGTCTATTTAGTTCTTTGGCCCATTTTTTGATTGGGTCATTAATTTTTCTGGAGTTGAGCTGTAGGAGTTGCTTGTATATTTTTGAGATTAGTTGTTTGTCAGTTGCTTCATTTGCTATTATTTTCTCCCATTCTGAAGGCTGTCTTTTCACCTTGCTAATAGTTTCCTTTGATGTGCAGAAGCTTTTAAGGTTAATTAGGTCCCATTTGTTTATTTTTGCTTTAATTTCCAATATTCTGGGAGGTGGGTCATAGAGGATCCTGCTGTGATGTGTGTCAGAGAGTGTTTTGCCTATGTTCTCCTTTAGGAGTTTTATAGTTTCTGGTCTTACGTTGAGATCTTTAATCCATTTTGAGTTTATTTTTGTGTATGGTGTTAGAAAGTGTTCTAGATTCATTCTTTTACAAGTGGTTGACCAGATTTCCCGGCACCACTTGTTAAAGAGATTGTCTTTAATCCATTGTATATTCTTGCCTCCTTTGTCAAAGATAAGGTGTCCATATGTGCGTGGATTTATCTCTGGTCTTTCTATTTTGTTCCATTGATCTATATGTGTGTCTTTGTGCCAGTACCATACTGTCTTGATGACTGTGGCTTTGTAGTAGAGCCTGAAGTTAGGTAGGTTGATTCCTCCAGTTCCATTCTTCTTTCTCAAGATAGCTTTGGCTATTCGAGGTTTTTGGTATTTCCATACAAATTGTGAAATTATTTGTTCTAGCTCTGTGAAGAATACTGTTGGTAGCTTGATAGGGATTGCATTGAATCTATAAATTGCTTTGGATAGTATACTCATTTTCACTATATTGATTCTTCCAATCCATGAACATGTTATATTTCTCCATCTATTAGTGTCCTCTTTGATTTCTTTCACTAGTGTTTTATAGTTTTCTATGTATAGGTCTTTAGTTTCTTTAGGTAGATATATTCCTAAGTATTTTATTCTTTCTGTTGCAATGGTGAATGGAATTGTTTCCTTAATTTCTCTTTCTGTTTTCTCATTATTAGTGTATAGGGATGCAAGGGATTTCTCTGTGTTGATTTTATACCCTGAAACTTTACTATAGTCATTGATTAGTTCTAGTAATTTTCTGGTGGAGTCTTTAGGGTTTTCTATGTAGAGGGTCATGTCATCTGCAAACAGTGAGAGTTTTACTTCTTCTTTTCCAATTTGGATTTCTTTTATTTCTTTTTCTGCTCTGATTGCTGTGGCCAAAACTTCCAAAACTATGTTGAATAGTAATGGTGAAAGTGGGCACCTTTGTCTTATTCCTGTCTTTAGAGGAAATGCATTCAATTTTTCACCATTGAGGATAATGTTTGCTGTGGGTTTGTCATATATAGCCTTTATTATGTTGAGGTATGTTCCTTCTATTCCTGCTTTCTGGAGAGTTTTTATCATAAATGGATGTTGAATTTTGTCAAAGGCTTTCTCTGCATCTATTGAGATAATCATATGGTTTTTATTTTCCAATTTGTTAATGTGGTGTATTACATTGATTGATTTGCAGATATTGAAGAATCCTTGCATCCCTGGGATAAAGCCCACTTGGTCATGGTGTATGATCTTTTTAATGTGTTGTTGGATTCTGATTGCTAGAATTTTGTTAAGGATTTTTGCATCTATGTTCATCAGTGATATTGGCCTGTAGTTTTCTTTTTTGTGTGGGATCTTTGTCAGGTTTTGGTATTAGGGTGATGGTGGCCTCATAGAATGAGTTTGGAAGTTTACCTTCCTCTTCAATTTTCTGGAAGAGTTTGAGCAGGATAGGTGTTAGCTCTTCTCTAAATTTTGGTAGAATTCAGCTGTGAAGCCGTCTGGACCTGGGCTTTTGTTTGCTGGAAGATTTTTGATTACAGTTTCAATTTCCGTGCTTGTGATGAGTCTGTTAAGATTTTCTATTTCTTCCTGGTCGAGTTTTGGAAAGTTGTACTTTTCTAAGAATTTGTCCATTTCTTCCACGTTGTCCATTTTATTGGCATAGAATTGTTGATAGTAGTCTCTTATGATCCTTTGTATTTCTGTGTTGTCTGTTGTGATCTCTCCGGTTTCATTTCTAATTTTATTGATTTGATTTTTCTCCCTTTGTTTCTTGATCAGTCTGGCTAATGGTTTGTCAATTTTATTTATCCTTTTAAAGAACCAGCTTTTGGTTTTGTTGATTTTTGCTATGGTCTCTTTTGTTTCTTTTGCATTTATTTCTGCTCTAATTTTTAAGATTTCTTTCCTTCTACTAACCCTGGGGTTCTTCATTTCTTCCTTTTCTAGTTGCTTTAGGTGTAGAGTTAGGTTATTTATTTGACTTTTTTCTTATTTCTTGAGGTGTGCCTGTATTGCTATGAACTTTCCCCTTAGGACTGCTTTTACTGTGTCCCACAGGTTTTGGGTTGTTGTGTTTTCATTTTCATTCGTTTCTATGCAAATTTCGATTTCTTTCTTGATTTCTTCTGTGATTTGTTGGTTATTTAGCAGCATGTTGTTCAGCCTCCATGTGTTGGAATTTTTAATACTTTTTCTCCTGTAATTGAGGTCTAATCTTACTGCATTGTGGTCAGAAAAGATGCTTGGAACGATTTCTATTTTTTTGAATTTACCAAGGCTAGCTTTATGTCCCAGGATGTGATCTATCCTGGAGAAGGTTCCATGTGCACTTGAGAAAAAGGTGAAATTCATTGTTTTGGGATGAAATGTCCTATAGATATCAATTAGGCCTAACTAGTCTATTGTATCATTTAAAGTTTGTGTTTCCTGGTTAATTTTCTGTTTAGTTGATATATCCATAGGTGTGAGTGGGGTATTAAAATCTCCCACTATTATTGTGTTATTGTTAATTTCTCCTTTCATACTTGTTAGCATTTGTCTTACATACTGCGGTGCTCCTGTGTTGGGTGCATATATATTTATAATTGTTATATCTTCTTCTTGGATTGATCCTTTGATCATTATGTAGTGACCTTCTTTGTCTCTTTTCACAGCCTTTGTTTTAAAGTCTATTTTATCTGATATGAGTATTGCTACTCCTGCTTTTTTTTGGTCCCTATTTGCATGGAACATCTTTTTCCAGCCCTTCACTTTCAGTCTGTATGTGTCCCCTGTTTTGAGGTGGGTCTCTTGTAGACAATATATGTAGGGGTCTTGTTTTTGTATCCATTCATCCAGTCTTTGTCTTTTGGTTGGGGCATTCAACCCATTTACGTTTAAGGTAATTACTGATAAGTATGATCCCATTGCCATTTACTTTATTGTTTTGGGTTCGAATTTATACACCTTTTTTGTGTTTCCTGTCTAGAGAATATCCTTTAGTATTTGTTGGAGAGCTAGTTTGGTGGTGCAGAATTCTCTCAGCTTTTGCTTGTCTGAAAAGCTTTTGATTTCTCCTTCATACTTGAATGAGATCCTTGCTGGGTACAATAATCTGGGCTGTAGGTTATTTTCTTTCATCATTTTAAGTATGTCTTGCCATTCCCTCCTGGCTTGAAGAGTTCCTATTGAAAGATCAACTGTTATCCTTATGGGAATTCCCTTGTGTGTTATTTGTTGTTTTTCCCTTGCTGCTTTTAATATTTGTTCTTTGTGTTTGATCTTTGTTAATTTGATTAATATGTGTCTTGGGGTGTTTCTCCTTGGGTTTATCCTGTTTGGGACTCTCTGGGTTTCTTGGACTTGGGTGATTATTTCCTTCCCCATTTTAGGGAAGTTTTCCACTATTATCTCCTCAAGTATTTTCTCATGGTCTTTCTTTTTGTCTTCTTCTTCTGGGACCCCTATGATTCGAATGTTGTAGCATTTAATATTGTATTGGAGGTCTCTGAGATTGTCCTCATTTCTTTTAATTCGTTTTTCTTTTATCCTCTCTGATTCATTTATTTCTACCATTGTATCTTCTAATTCACTAATCCTATCTTCTGCCTCTGTTATTCTACTATTTGTTGCCTCCAGAGTGTTTTTAATTTCATTTATTGCATTATTCATTGTATATTGACTCTTTTTTATTTCTTCTAGGTCCTTGTTAAACCTTTCTTGCATCTTCTCAATCCTTGTCTCCAGGCTATTTATCTGTGATTCCATTTTAATTTCAAGATTTTGGATCAATTTCACTATCATTATTTGGAATTCTTTATCAGGTAGATTCCCTATCTCTTCCTCTTTTGTTTGGTTTGGTGGGCATTTATCCTGTTCCTTTATCTGCTGGGTATTCCTCTGTCTTTTCATCTTGTTTAAATTGCTGAGTTTGGGGTGTCCTTTCTGTATTCTGGCAGTTTGTGGAGTTCTCTTTATTGTGGCTTTTCCTCACTGTGTGTGGGTTTGTACAGGTGGCTTGTCAAGGTTTCCTGGTTAGGGAAGCTTGTGTCGTGTTCTGGTGGGTGGAGCTGTATTTCTTCTCTCTGGAGTGTAATGAAATGTCCAGTAATGAGTTATGAGATGTCTATGGTTTTGGGGTGACTTTGGGCAGCCTGTATCTTGAAGCTCAGGGCTGTGTTCCTTTGTTGCTGGAGAATTTGCATGGTGTGTCTTGCCCTGGAACTTGTTGGCCCTTGTATGGTGCTTGGTTTCAGTGTCAGTATGGAGGCATTTGATGAGCTCCTGTCAAATAATGTCCCTTGGAGTCAGGAGTTCCCTGGAGTCAGGGTTTGGACTTAAGCTTCCTGCTTCCAGTTATCGGTCTTATTTTTACAGTAGCTTCAAAACTTCTCCTTCTATACAGCACCATTGATAAAACATCTACATTAAAGATGAAAAGTTTCTCTACTGTGAGGGTCACTCAGAGAGCTTCACAGCGTTACATGGAGAAGAGAAGAGGGAGGAGGGAGTTAGAGGTGACCCAAATGAGATGAGGTGGACTCAATAGTGGAGAGAGTGGGCTAGCCAGTAGTCACTTACTTATGTGCACTCCACAACTGGACCACTCAGAGATGTTCACAGGAGTTATACATAGAAGAGAAGAAGGAGGAAGGAGACAGAGGTGGCCTGAAGGATAAAAGGGGGGAATGAAAAGGGGGGAGGCAGATCCAGCCAGTAATCAGTTCCCTAAGTGTTCTCCACCGTCTGGAACACACAGAAATTCACAGAGTTGGGTAGAGTGGAGAGGGGTTAGGGAGGAGACACAGGCGACCTGGTGGAGAAAAAGGAGAGTCCAAAGGGAGAGAGAGCAGTCAAGCCAGTAATCTCGCTCCCTAGTGAAAAATCGGTCCTGAAGATTGGGTTCTTAAAGGTACAAAATTGGTAACAAATACATAAAAGCAAAAATTAAAAACCTAAAGTAGATTTTGGAATTTCAAAAATACAATATTAAAGAAAAGAAAGGAAAAGAAAGAGAGAAAAAACGAACAAAGAAAAACAAACAGGGTCGTGAAAATTATAAAGAAAATACAGGTACAAAATTGATAACTAATACCAAAAAGCAAAAATTAAAAATCTAGAGTAGAGTTTGGAATTTCAAAAATACAATGTTAAAAAAAAGGAAGAAGAAAAATGAAGAGAGAAAACAAACAAACAAACAAAAACAATGTCGCAAAAATTATAAAGAAAATACAGGTACAAAATTGATATCAAATACCATAAAGCATAAATTAAAAATCTAGAGTAGAGTTTGGAATTTCAGGTATACAATGTTATATAAAAGAAGAAGAGAAAGAAACAGAGGAAAGAAAAAAAAAGTCACAGAAATTATAAAAAAAAAACTATAGGTACAAAATTGATAACATATACCAAAAAGCTAAAATTAAAAATCTGGAGTAGAGTTTGAAATTTCAAAAATACAATGTTAAAGAAAAGAAGAAAACAAACAAAAAAAACAAAACAAGGTCAAAAAATTATAAAATATATATATATGAAGTTTGCTGAAGAAGAAAAAAATAGGGTGTTTTTTTTTTTTTTTTTTTTGCAAAGTAATAGGTTATAAAAGTAAAATTGAAGGAACAATAGAGGACTTAAAATTAAAAAAAATTAAAAAAAAGAAAAGAAAGAAAGAATGATCGTAAAAATAGTAAAAATATATCTAGGACTTTCTCTGGTTTTGTTGTGAGTATTGTGGGTTCAGTTCATTTTTGGCTAGTTCCTTGGTCTGACTTATATTTCTCAAGATCTATAGGCCCCTTCCTATGTGGTCCGTAGTAACCATGGGGTTTTAATCTATTGCCTGTAGCTTCCAAGGCGTTTCCCTCTGTTATAGCTTCTTCTGATTGCTGGTCTCTTCAGTGTCTGGTTTCCGCCCTGACACAAAAGGGAAGGTGGAGGACACTTTTTTTTTTTTTTTTAAAGCTCACTTATTCAGTCGCGCTGTGGGGAGGGAGGGAGGGATGCTGCAAACAAACAACACTGGCGTGCACTCGCAGTGCCTCAACCACACTGGGTCTGCCCCCACTCACGGCGTGTGTAGCCTCCCTATCCACACTGCTCGGGCTCTAGGTTGTTCCGCTGGGAACAATCCAAGGCTGGCCCTGGGCTGCATGCACCTCCCAGGTCCAAGCCGCTCAGGTTCAGGCACTCGGGTAGTCCTCAGAGGCACAGACTCAGTTGGGCCTGCGTTTTGTGCTCTTCCCAGGTCCGAGCAGCTCAGGTGATGAGGTGTTTGGCGAGCGCCAATGCTGCGACTTATCGCCTCCCCGCCACTCGGTTATCTGGGTGTAAAACCGGCGCACCTTCTCAGGCAGATGTTGACCGTCCAGACCCCCAAGAAGTTTTAGTTAGCAAAGAAGCCTGCTTACAGTTTTACAGATAATGTCTCTCTGGGGCTACAATTGCCCCCTTCTGGCTCTGGCTGCCTGTCACCAGAGGGGGAAGGTCTGCAGCCGGCTATCTCTGTTCAGTCCTTTGTTCCGTGCGTGGGCCTGGCGGTGTCTTAGGTTAGGGCTGGCTTTTCGCATGGTAGATATCCCACAGTCTGGTTTGCTAGCCCAAATTATTTCGCTCAGATAGTGCTCAGGGTATTCAGGCCAGATTCTTACTCTAAGCGATGCAGCCCACGCTGCGCCTCCCTGCTCAGTCCCCACTTGCTACTGGCGTGTGCAGGCGTCTGCGCTGCTTCTCCACTGGGGGAGTTACCGTAGGGCTCGCAATCTGTGAGTTTTAATTGTTTATTTATCTTTTCTCCCTATTATGTTGCCCTCTGTGCTTCCAAAGCTTGGCACAGTTTCGGCAGTGAGAAGGTTTCCTGGTGTTTGGAAACTTCTCTCTTTTTAAGACTCCCTTCCCAGGATGGAACTCTGTCCCTCCCTCTTTTATCTCTGTTTTTGTCTTTTATATTATTTCCTACCTCCTTTCGAAGAGTTAGGTTGCTTTTCTGGGTGCCTGATGTCCTCTGCCGGCATTCAGAAGTTGTTTTGTGGAATTTACTTGATGTTTAAATGCTCTTTTGATGAATTTGTGGGGGAGAAAGTGTTCTCCCCGTCCTACTCCTCTGCCATTTTGGCTCCTCCTCCCACATGTTTTCTTGTAATTCAATTATTGAAGAGATTGTCTGCTTGCAACTTAATATAGTCTTTTTATACTCTTTAAAGCTGCTTGGGCATGGAAATAGTTACTTTACATGGAAGTAAATTTCCATATACATTTACCATTTATAAGGAAATGGTAAGTCATCTCTCTTATTCCCTTTTAATTCATGGTGGTATCAAAACATTTCTCAGTTTTAGATTATGGGACATGTTGTAAATAATGAGATTTGAAATATGGCAAAAGGAAGATACTAGTTTTTATCATTTTCTTTCTTCTGAGGTTTTATTAGTACTTGTAATTGGATTAGGAAAATCTGAGTTTGTATTTTACACCTGATTTTTTTCTCATGTTGTTTCTATTTAATAAGAGAACCATACTTATTTTTATATTCTTCTTTGTAAATATACCTAGTGAATGTATTAAACTCAAATAGAATCCATTATATATTTATTCTATAGTCTATAGGTGAATTTATATATAAATTATATTTATAGAATAAAGCGCATAACATTTTTGTAAGCTGTCTGCCATGCTTTCACATAATTGAAGGAAAGACAGAGATCTTTTGCTGAGTGATGCTACTTTATTTCAGTTCTAACCATAGGTATCATCCTTTATGGCATCATAAGATCTTTGTTGATATTCTACGTCCTTGTTAATTCTTCACAAACTTTGCACAACAAAATGTTGGAGTCCATTTTCAGAGCACCAAAGCTGTTCTTCGATAGAAATCCAATAGGTAAGTCAGACACCAAGTTTCTCAGTAAGTATGTCTTATTAATGCATTTAGTTCCTGATTACATTTGATATTTGACAATGGATGAGATACTTAGAAGATAATCACTGTGCATATTGATCTATTTTCTACAAAAAACTTTACTGATCTGAATATGGGGGCATATAAGTTTTTATTCCAATTTTAGTGTGTGTGTAAAGATAAATGTTCACTTTGCAGAATGACTTAGAAACCCATTTGTTATGTGGCATATAAAATATCCTATGTTAGATGCAAACATGTTTTAATGTTGTTGACTAGTTTCTAAAAGCTGGCTGTGTCATACAGTGTTAAGTTAGGCTGTTGTCTAGATAGGACCTTCTTACAATGAATCTGCAAGAGACAGGCTGTGTGTTTCTTTCTTTTCCCATCCATTTCTGGAATCACAGAGCTCTGACATATGCCCATGCATTGAGGTTTACATAAAAATAGTAATAAAAATTCATTAAAATATCAAATTGGTAAAATGTAAGCATCTTTTTCAAAGAAACTAACTTTATAGTTTTACAGTGGACACTTGGTGACATATAAGACCCTTTGTAGTACATAGCACATGGATCTTCAGTAGTAAGTTTCTCAATATGAGTGTCCCTGGAGGTTTCTCAGTGGTTTTTTCTTCCACCTTGAGGCCTTTGACTTGTTTTGCTTCTAAAGGTAGCCTCCTGACCTGGGTTTCTATGAAGCGTTATTTCATCAGTGTACATGCTCCTTTGTTCAGTTGGTTAGACTTGTGCTGAGGTCCAGGGCAGCTTTATTTTTGTAGGCGATGATTGACAGGACTTGTTGAGGCAGGTATGTGGACTGGAGGGAGGATAGGAGTAGCCTTGGCCTGGCCATCAACTCACCATGTGACCAAGGCCAAAGCAGATGGATCCTATTGGACAGGCAAATCTCAAGGCAGGATGTGGTCTGTCTTGATTTAAAAGTGTGACTCTGCCTGAAGTCAGCTGCCTGGGTTCAGTCCTGGTGCTAGTTACAAATGGTAATAGTAGGTTATAGTTATATTAATATAATTCTTATGTGCTGGTTACTTAATTTCTTTGTGTCTGTTTTCTTATCTCTAAATGGGGATTCTATTAATACACTTTTTGACTGTGTTAGAAATAAGCTTGTTGATATACTCACAACACTTAGCTCATGGTCAGTGACTAGTGAACCTTACTGATGATGAGGAAATGCTATCTGGGAACTTCCTTTCTTGTGAAATGGGAGTAATTTCACATGCCCTTCCTGTTTCACAAGACTCTTGTGAGGATTAATGCAAACTATTCAGGGAAGCATCTTGTGTAGATGTATTCAAAACATATTATTTGGTCCAGGTAGTGAGCCAAGCACAGAATGGTTAACTACAAAGGCCCATACAGATCTCATTTTATTATGAAGCTGTAGTGAGGAAGTATTTGGAGAAGTCCATACTATTATGGCTGTGAAGTTGCTCCACTTTGTCAGTTAATGTAAAAACTATGGGCATCAAGTTGGGAGCCTCTGTTATTTCAGCCTCTGGGTGCTCATGACCACAGTTAACCAGGTTTTTCATGTTTAAGACCTGTAGGCTTCTCCAAATGCTGATTTATTTATTATTCAAGGATTTGGGATCAAGTTTAAATCTTCTTCCTCCCCTTCCTCTATCTCTTAGCAGAATCTCATTCTTTCAGGAAAATAGAAGCCCAAATAAGTATTATACTACAAAGATTATAGGCCTGCTTTGCACAAAATGCTTCAGGGCCATCAGTTATTTACTCCTTCAGTGATATATTCAGTTGAACTCTTTCCTATAGTTTATTGTCAAAGTAAAATTTACAATAGATTATTTATGGTGGACTTGCTTGCTGGTTTGTGATCACATGAAGAGAAAACCACATGTATTTATACTTTGGAAGCTCTGATTCCTAGAACCAGACTATCTAAGCTTCCAAATTCTGTGTCTGTCAATCAAGGAAATGAAACTGTCAGACATGTAATACATTTCCCTGGGGTTTAGTTGAGCATTGAAGGCAAATCGTGGTGCTTATGTGGGTGAAATATTTGGTGCCTAATAGTTTTGTCTTTGGAAAAGGCAATGGCACCCCACTCCAGTACTCTTGCCTGGAAAATCCCATGGACAAAGGAGCCTGGAAGGCTGCAGTCCATGAGGTCGCTAAGAGTCGGACACGACTGAGCGACTTCACTTTCACTTTTCACTTTCATGCATGGAGAAGGAAATAGCAACCTACTCCAGTGTTCTTGCCTGGAGAATCGCAGGGATGGGGGAGCCTGATGGGCTGCCGTCTATGGGGTCACACAGAGTCGGACATGACTGAAGTGACTTAGCAGCAGCAGCAGTTTTGCCTTATAAACTAAAGGAAATTAAGAAATAATGAGGAATTCAGCCATTTTTAAACATAAGTAGACATTTAAAAACTATTGTTGGACAGGCTTCAGCAATATGTGAACTGTGAACTTCCTGATGTTCAAGCTGGTTTTAGAAAAGGCAGAGGAACCAGAGATCAAATTGCCAACATCCGCTGGATCATGGAAAAAGCAAGAGAGTTCCAGAAAAACATCTATTTCTGCTTTATTGACTATGCCAAAACCTTTGACTGTGTGGATCACAATAAACTGTGGAAAATTCTGAAAGATATGGGAATACCAGACCACCTGATCTTCCTCTTGAGAAATTTGTATGCAGGTTAGGAAGCAACAGTTAGAACTGGACATGGAACAACAGACTGGTTCCAAATAGGAAAAGGAGTATGTCAAGGCTGTATATTGTCACCCTGCTTATTTAACTTATATGCAGAGTACATCATGAGAAACGCTGGACTGGAAGAAACACAAGCTGGAATCAAGATTGCCGGGAGAAATATCAATAACCTCAGATATGCAGATAACACCACCCTTATGGCAGAAAGTGAAGACGAACTCAAAAGCCTCTTGATGAAGGTGAAAGTGGAGAGTGAAAAAGTTGGCTTAAAGCTCAACATTCAGAAAACGAAGATCATGGCATCTGGTCCCATCACTTCATGGCAAATAGATGGGGAAACAGTGTCAGACTTTATTTTTCTGGGCTCCAAAATCACTGCAGATTGTGATGGCAGCCATGAAATTAAAAGACGCTTACTCCTTGGAAGGCAAGTTATGACCAACCTAGATAGCATATTCAAAAGCAGAGACATTACTTTGCCAACGATGTTTCATCTAGTCAAGTCTATGGTTTTTCCTGTGGTCATGTATGGATGTGAGAATTGGACTGTGAAGAAGGCTGAGCGCCAAAGAATTGATGCTTTTGAACTGTGGTGTTGGAGAAGAGTCTTGAGAGTCCCTTGGACTGCAAGGAGATCCAACCAGTCCATTCTGAAGGAGATCAGCCCTGGGATTTCTTTGGAAGGAATGATGCTAAAGCTGAACCTCCAGTACTTTGGCCACCTCATGTGAAGAGTTGACTCATTGGAAAAGACTCTGATGCTGGGAGGAATTGGGGGCAAGAGGAGAAGGGGATGACAGAGGATGAAATGTCTGGATGGCATCACTGACTCGATGGACGGAGTCTGGGTAAACCCCGGGTGTTGGTGAGGGACAGGGAGGCCTGGTGTGCTGTGATTCATGGGGTCGCAAAGAGTCGGACACGACTGAGCGACTGACCTGATCTGATCTGATCTGATCGGGCAGGGAATTGGAACGTAGGTGGAGATGTTAGATATTCTGGTTCTGCTGGAACAGAGCTTTGGAAGAGCTGTGCTAGCCACTTCTCTTGGCCTCAGGTTCTAACAGGTAAGAAGAGGGGGCCTTTTCACTCATCAAGCATTTACTGATCATCTACTGGTTATTAAGTTGTGGTCCCCAGCATTGAGACAAACAGTCCCTGTCTTTCTTCTTCTTCTTTTTTCTTTTTTTTTTTTTTGTAGTTTTCCAAGTTTATCTCAGTTTATAACATAAGATATTTCAAATAAACCCTTAATTATACTGCATCAAAAAAAGTGCCCCCAATTAAAGTCATCATGTGCAAAGGTTATTGTGATGTGGCCCATGGTTAAATAGATAGTTAGAAAGTTATTTTTTTTTTTCCCAAATAAAGAAATTGTGTCTAAATGAGAGGGAGAAAGAGAGATTCCATTATTAAACTTGGAAACAAGGAAGTAGTGATATCAACTTGCTGGGCTGAAAAAAAATTGCAAAAGACCATCCAAGAGCATCTGAGAGCAAGTGATTGGGAAAAATCATGTAAGGTAATTTCCCAACACCTGACATCCACACAAGAAGGCTGTCATTGTTAGTACTGTGGTGTTAGACTGTTGGACCTCTTTCTTTTTTTGAAGTGTTTATTTTTAACTTTATATATATATATATATATATATATATATATATATATTTATTTATTTATTTATTAAAACATTGTTGACTTACAATGTTTCAGGTGCACAGCAAGGTGATTCAGTTATACATATATATTATTTTTGAAATTATTTTCCATTAAAGCTTATTGTAAGATATTAACTATAGTTCCCTGTGCTATACAGTAAACCTCTGTTACTTGTTGCATGTCTATTTTTTTTTTTTAATTAGACATCTAGCATTCTATTCATACTAAGTCAAACAAGTGGAATCAAAATGTCATAAATTTTTTAGTTAGGCAAGAATTGTTCAGTTTTCTAAAATACATATATTATACATATTATTTATATATATGTATACACAAATTTTTCTACTATGCTTGATAAGGGTTTGAGAAAGAACATCAATAAAAAAAGATGGAGAAATTGGAAAACAAATAAATGGAATGGGAGTACTGAATATGAAATAGAAATAGTGAAACAAGCTAGGTAAAATTAAAAGATCACCATATGGTCCAACTGTTTTTAAACATGGCTGCTTATTAGAAACATCTGGAGTTCTGGAGGAAAAAAAGCAATACCTGGTTATTTATATTTTTCAAAACATTCCAAGATAATTCTGATATGCATCTGGATTTTAAAAAATGATTACGGGTTTTTTAAATAGCAGTTTTGATGATACAGATTTCTATTATTTTTCTGTTGACCAATCATGATACAATGGTATTATGTGAGTAATGGTTACATAATCACAATAATAAAAGATGTTTATCAAATAAATCAATAGCCAGACCCCCCCCCCCAAAAAAAAGATAATTAAAATTGCAAGTCATAAAGGGAACATGATTAACTTAATAATATACAATAATCACATACAATTTGGGGGATCAAGCAGAGTAACATGATAAGTGGAAATGCATCCATGCAACATGTTCTCATCTGCTCAGCCAGTCTCTGTCTTTTTTGGTGCATTTAATCCATTTATATTTAATGTAGTTATCCACATATGTGATCCTATTACCATTTTCTTGCTTTGGGTTTATTTTGTGTAAGTCTTTTCTTTCTCTTGAATTTCCTGCCTACAGAAGTTCCTTTAGCATTTATTGTGAAGCTGGTTTGGTGGTGCTGAATTCTCTGAACTTTTGCTTGTCTGGATAGCTTTTGATTTCTCCATCAAATCTTAAACAAGAGTCTTGCTCGGTGGAGTATTCTTGGTTTTGCTTTCTTCCCTTTCATTACTTTAAATATATCAGGCCATTTTCTTGTAGAATTTCTGTTGAGAAATCAGCTGATAGACTAATGGGAGTTCAGATCAGCTCAGTTCAGTCGCTCAATCGTGTCCGACCGTTCATGACCCCATGGACTGCAGAACATCAGGCCTCCCTGTACATCACCAACTCCCAGAGCTTGCCCAAACTCATGTCTACTGAGTTGGTGATGCCATCCAACTATCTCATCCTCTGTTGTCCCCTTCTCCTCCACCTTCAATCTTTTCCTGCATCAGGGTCTTTTCAAATGAGTCAGTTTTTTGCATCAGGTGGCCAAAATACTGGAGTTTCAGCTTCAACATCAGACCTTCCAATGAACACTCAGGACTGATCTCCTTTAGGATGGACTGGTTGGATCTCCTTGCAGTCCAAAGGACTCTCAAGAGTCTTCTCCAACACCACAATTCAAAAGCATCAATTCTTTGGTGCTCAGCTTTCTTTATTATTTTTTAATATAAATTTATTTATTTTAATTGGAGGTTAATTACTTTACAATATTGTATTGGTTTTGCCATACATCAACATGAATCTGCCACAAGTATACAGGTGTTCCCCATCCTGAACCCCCCTCCCTCCTCCCTCCCCATACCATCCCTCTGGGTAATCTCAGTGCACCAGCCCCAAGCATCCAGTATCATGCATAGAACCTGGACTGGCGATTCATTTCATATATGATATTATACATGTTTCAATGCCATTCTCTGCTGGGAGCCGGCATGAGGAGCTCCGCCCGTGGCAAAGGTCATGAGGAAGGAGGCTCGGCACACGCAAAGGCGGGATCAAGCCTCAGGAGTCCCCCTGGATATTCTCGAGCATCTACCCCAAAAACCAGAGTCTGCCTACTTTATTGCTGTGTGCTCTCACCTCTGACTTTACGGGGGCTGTCCTCCACCACCATCTCACTTTCTCTAAAAAGAGTTAACTTACAGCTCCAGTTAATAAGTCCTGGGCATTAGGAGTGTTTAAATCCAAACCCCTCAGATAGCTCTCTAACTAGCCTGACAAGTTTACCTGGACTCCTACAGTTATGCATACTATTGTTTACAGTCTCTCAGCCTTGAGAGGCAGAGGAAGCTTAAGATATTCAAATAGCTTAGAGCCTCTCAGAGAGTTAGAAACTGTCAGAATAAAACTGGTAGAAGATTTCATTGATGAGCCAATGCTTGCGGCCAAGTTTCCACATCCCATGTATTGTATCCTTGAATGTGTATTAATTAATATAGTTGGTATGTAGAAAAGATAAGTAGTGGCCTTGGTGTTAGCAACTTTAGACCCTTAAGGTAATAAATTCTTTCCTTTGTTGTAAACCCACTGCACCTCTGCCCTATAGGAATGCAACTTTATTTAACACCTTCGGAGGATGGTGCCAAACCTTAAAATAATTACTTTTAGAGAAAATAAGTCTTATGGATTGACAAACCTTTGTCAAGAGTCATAAAATGTTAATAGGCCTTCTGGCCAGAAGATGATGTAAATCACCTAAATCATTTGTATATGATAAACTTGCAGGAAAGAAACCCTGGTTTCGATAAGGATCAAAGACTGCTGACTTTGCATGATTTCACATCCCCTATTATCCTCTATGTACAACTTATGGTATAAAAGCCCCTGTTGAAAATAAAGCTACGGGCCTTGCTCACTGAAGCCTTGGTCTCCCCGTGTCATTCTTTCTTGTTTCCTTGACCTCCTTTTCTCTTCTGTTCTTCCTTCATGCCAAAATAATTTGGAGCGCGGGGGTCCTCTGCAACCACTTATTTGCCTGGGCTTCTAAGACCCACTCGAGAAGGTGCCTAAGGTGGGGCACCTTCCGCTATTCGAGAGGGCGCCTGCGGCCTCCATGGTCAGAGCAAGTTTGGTGTCACGAACTTTATTGATTTCCTGTGTAAACCAGTTATTATTGAGCATCTAATAAATCTCAGCCTTTGCTATCTCTTAATCGCCAACGCCGTCATCCTGAGGGAATCCCTGGATCCAACCGGGGCAGGACTGGCAATTCTCCCAAATCATCCCACCCTCTCCCTCTCCCACAGAGTCCAAAAGACTGTCCTATACATCTGTGTCTCTTTTGCTGGCTCGCATACAGGGTTATCATTACCATCTTTCTAAATTCCATATATATGCGTTAGTATACTGTATTGGTGTTTTTCTTTCTGGCTTACTTCACTGTGTATAATAGGCTCCAGTTTCATCCACCTCATTAGAATTGATTCAAGTGTATTCTTTTGAATGGCTGAGTAATACTCCATTGTGTATATGTATCACAGCTTTCTTATCCATTCATGTGCTGATAGAGATCTAGGTTGCTTCCATGTCCTGGATATTATAAACAGTGCTGTGATGAACATTGGGAGTACACGTGTCTCTTTCAATTCTGGTTTCCTCGGTGTGTATGCCCAGCAGTGGGATTGCTGGGTCATAAGGCAGTTCTATTTCCAGTTTTTTAAGGAATCTCCACACTGTCTCCATAAGTTTCAGGATATAAAATCAACACACAGAAATCCCTTGCATTCCTATACACTAATAATGAGAAAATAGAAAGAGAAATTAAGGAAACAATTCCATTCACCATTGCAACGAAAAGAATAAAATACTGAGGAATATATCTACCTAAAGAAACTAAAGACCTATATATACTACTACTAAGTTGCTTCAGTCATGTCTGACTGTGCGACCCCATCAACTGCAGCCTACCAGGCTTCTCTGTCCATGGGATTCTCCAGGCAAGAACACTGGAGTGGGTTGCCATTTCCTTCTCCAATGCATGAAAGTGGAAAGTGAAAGTGAAGTCGCTCAGTCATGTCTGACTCTTAGCGACCCCATGGACTGCAGCCTACCAGGCTCCTCCATCCATGGGATTTTCCGGGCAACAGTACTGGAGTGGGGTGCCATTGCCTTCTCCAGACCTATATATAGAAAACTATAAAACACTGATGAAATAAATCAAAGAGGACAGTAATAGATGGAGAGATATACCATGTTCATGAATCAGAAGAATCAATATAGTGAAAATGAATATACTACCCAAAGCAATTTATAGATTCAATCAAATCCCTATCAAGCTACCAATGGTATTTTTCAGCTTTCTTTATAGTCCAACTCTCACATCCATATATGACTACTGGGAAAAAAAACACAAAAACATAGACTTTGACTAGACAGAACTTTTGTAGGCAAAGTAATGTCTCTGCTTTTTAATATGCTGTCTAGATTGGTCATAGCTTTTCTTCCACGGAGCCGGCATCTTTTAATTTCATGGCTGTGGTCACCATCTGCAGTGATTTTGGAGCCCAAAAAGGTAAAGTCTGACACTGTTTCCACTGTTTCCCCATCTATTTGCCATGAAGTAATGGGACCGGATGCCATGATCTTCGTTTTCTGAATGTTGAGCTTTAAGCCAACCTTTTCACTCTCCTCTTTCACTTTCATCAAGAGGCTCTTTAGTTCTTCACTTTCTGCCATAAGGGTGGGGGTCATCTGCATTTCTGAGGTAATTGATATTTCTCCCGGCAATCTTAATTCCAGCCTGTGCTGCATCCAGCCCAGCGTTTCTCATGTAAATGAGAACTTTGCATGTAAATTAAATAAGTAGGGTGACAATATACAGCCTTGACGTACTTCTTTTTCTATTTGGAACCAGTTTGTTGTTCCATCTCCAGTTCTAACTGTTGCTTCCTGACCTGCATACAGATTTCTCAAGAGGTAGGTCAGATGGTCTGGTATTTCCATCTCTTTCAGAATTTTCCACAGTTTATTGTGATCCACACCATAAAAAGCTTTGGCATAGTCAATAAAGCAGAAATAGATGTATTTCTGAAACTCTCATGCTTTGTCAATGATCCAGCGAATGTTGGCAATTTGATCTCTGGTTCCTCTACCTTTTGTAAAACCAGCTTGAACATCTGGAAGTTCACAGTTTACGTATTGTTGAAGCCTGGCTTGGAGAATTTTGAGCATTATTTTACTAGCATGTGAGATGAGTGCAGTTGTGCGATAGTCTGAGAATTCTTTGGCATTGCCTTTCTTTGGGATTGGAATGAAAACTGACCTTTTCCAGCCCTGTGGCCACTGCTGAGCTTTCCAAATTTGCTGGCATATTGAGTGCAGCACTTTCATAGTATCATCTTTTAGTGTTTGAAATAGCTCGACTGGAGTTCCATCTCCTCCACTAGCTTTATTCATATGCTTCCTATCACCCCCTTGACTTTGCATTCCAGGATGTCTGGCTCTAGGTGAATGATCACACCATTGTGATTATCTGGGTCATAAAGATCTTTTTTTGTACAGTTCTGTGTATTCTTGCCACCTCTTCTTAATGTCTTCTGATGGGAGTTCACTCATATGTAATTTGTCATTTTTTGCCTTATTGCTTTTAATATTTTATTTTTGTCTTTAATTTTTGTCAGTTTGTTTATTGTGTGTCTCAGTGTGTTCCTCCTTGGGTTTATCCCACCTGGGACTCTGTGTGCTTCCCAGATTTCGTTGACTATTTCATTTTTCATATTAGAGGAGTTTTCAGCTATTATCCCTTCAAATATTATTTTCAGGTCCTTTCTCCCTCTCTTCTCATTCTGGAACCCCTATATTGTGAATGTTGGTGTGCTTAATGTTGTGTCAGAGGTCTCTTAGGCTGGCTTCATTTCTTTTCATTCTTTTTCTATATTCTGTTCTGTGGCAGTGATTTCCACCATTCTGTCCTCTAGGTCATTTATCTGTTCTTCTGTCTCAGTTATTCTGCTATTGATTCCTTCTCTTATATTATTCATCTCTGCTTGTTTCTTCTTTAGTTTTTTAGGTCTTTGGTAAACATTTCTTGCATCTTTTCAATCTTTGCCTCCATTCTTTTCCTGAGATCCTGAATCATCTTCTGTATCATTATTCTGAATTCTTTTTCTGGAAGGTTTCCTATCTCCACTTCATTTAGTTGTTTTTCTGGGGTTTGATCTTGTCCCTTCATCTGGGACATAACTTTCTACTTTTTCATCCTGATTGACTTTCTATAATGTGGTTTTTGTTTTAGCCACTGTGGAACTGTAATTCTTTTTGCTTCTTCTGTCTGCCCTCTGATGGATGAGGCTAAGAGACTTGTGTAAGCTTCCTGATGGGAGGGATTGGTGGTGGGAAAAACTAGGTCTTGCTCTGGTGGGCAGAACCTTGCTCAGTAAAGCTTTAATCCAGTTATCTGCTGATGGGTGGGGTTGTGCACCCTCCTTGTTAGTTGTTTGGTCAGAGGCGACCCAATCCTTGGGTCTTTGGTAGGGTTAATGGCCACTTCCAAGAGGGCTTATGCCACGGGAGACCTTCCCGGGTTGCTGATGCCAGTGCCCCTGTCCCTGTGGTAAGCCCCTGCTGACTCACGTCTCCTCAGGAAACGACCCAACAGTAGCAGGTAGTTTTGGTTCAGTCTCCTGTGGGATCACTACTCCTTTCCTCTGGGTCTTTGTGTGCACAAAGGTTAGCTTGTGTCCTCCAAGACGAGTCTCTGGTTCTCCTAGTCCTGTGGATATAATGAAGTCCTGCTGGTCTTCAAGGTCAGATTCCCTGGGAATTACCAGTCCCTTTGTTGGATTCCCAGGCTGGGAAGCCTGATGTGGGGTTCAGAACCTTCATACAGTGGGAAAATTCTTTGGTGTTATTGTTCTCCAATTTGTGGGTCACCCACCCAGCTGGTATGGGATTTGATTTTATTGTGATTGCGCCCCTCCTACCATCTTGGTGCAGCTTCTTCTTTGTCTTTGGACGTGGGGTATATTTTTTTGGTGGTTTCCAGTATCCCCCTGTCAATCAGAGTTCAACAGCTAGTGGTAATTTTGGTGCTCTTGCAGGAGATGAGTGCACACCCTTCTACTCTGCCATCTTGACTGAAATTTTGTCAGTCCCTGTCTATCAAGGCATTTACACATGTAAATAATTTAAAAAATGCTGACAGTGGATTGTTTGTTTAAATTAAATGGTGTCAATATTCTGTGATTCCATATAGAAAAGATACAGATTCACATTTTAATACAGCTGTCAGTTGGAGATCTCAATTCATAGATATGCACCACATACACACTGACAAGCATAGCCCTATGCTGCAGATCTTTTTCATAGTATGTTATGTAAAGGTTGCCCTCGGCTTCAGAAAATTTTACAAAAACTGTTCTCCTGCAACTTTAAGATGAATTGTTTTCAAAAGGAAATCACATCAGTGGGAGTCAGAGGAATTTAGGAAATAAAGTAAGTAATTCTTTATTTAAGATCATCATCTCTAAGCTTACAGCAAATGCATCCCAATTTCTAAACAGTCTTAGCAATACTGAAATGTTCTCCTGACCCATCAGAGACTGTCTAGATGCTAGAGGTCATCTCTGAAAATGTGTTAGGAAAAGAAGAGGGAAGCCAGCACTTCTAATGTTGCTTTTTACAAATATCTACACACACTTCTCTTCAGGCTTTATAGAAGTGTGTTACAATGCTTTGACAGTAGGTGAAATGTAAGCAATGATGTTTTCTCCATAAGTAATGAAATCAATTATGATCTGTTGAATGTTCTTTTCATTCTTGGTAACCAGGATTAATTGGTTAGAAATTTCCCTCTTATTTAGGGACAACTCTAGTACATAGAATAAAGATGATAATGTCCAAAGTACACATTGAGTGGAAGTTTATTAAAATAATGTAGTTATGTGGAAAGCTATCATGAAATTAAGTTCTCTGTTCTGGAAATATTTTCTCTTCATTTCTTTTTGGCATTTGCATTTTCATAGATTGTATCATATGGGGAACTAGTTCAACCTCTTGAAAACCTGGAAAGTCTATTTTAGACTTGTTACATGTATAGGAATCTTTATCCAGGCATTATTCCAAACACAGTCATGCTCCTCATGGTGGGAAAGTCCTGCCTTTGGGTCTACTGTTGGGAGAAAGTAGTGCTACAGAGTGGCATATTGTTACTATATCAGTAGAAGGAGAAGAGGGCAACAGAGGATGAGATGGTTGGATGGCAACACTGATTCAATGGACATGAACTTGGGAAAACCCCGAGAGATGGTAAGGAACAGGGAAGGCTGGCATGCTGCAGTCCATGGGGTCATGAAGAGTCAGATATGACTTGGCAACAGAATAACCAGAGTGTCTGCCCTGGGTGATTTTCAGTTGAAGTCCCTAATTTTGGGCTCAGTCAATAATTAGTGATTTCTCTTTGAACTTCAAGTGGATGTTTCTAGAAGTGTTCTTTTGGTTCAGTGACTGATCTTATCTTCACTCTGATTGGGGCATGTAATGAAAATGTATACTTTTTGAGCATGTGGTAAGGAAAACAAGGTAATCATTTCTTTCTTTTCTACACAAAGATGTTTGAACAGATACCAAAGTACATCTGGATTTGTCCTTATATGTGTTTTCTCACAATAAAAAATTCCATAGATTTAGCTTTGAGAAGTTCTTAGGATCATGGATTAATCTTTTTATTACCTTTAAATATTTAGAAATAAATTAAGGAGGAAGAGACATAGAGACCAGACCTATGGATATGGAGGGAGGGGAGCAGGGAGAAGGGGGGATGTATGGAGAGAGTAACATGGAAATTTACAATACCATATATAAAATAGATAGCCAATGGAAATTTGCTGTATGACTCAGGGAACTCAAACTGGGGCTCTGCGACAGGCTGAAGGGTGGGATGGGAAGGCAGATGGGATGGAGGTTTGGGAGGGAGGGGACTTGGGTGTACCTATGACTGATTCTGGGTGGCTACGACGGCGCACAGAGCACGGCCGAGAAGAGCTACCCAGTGTCCGAGGTCAGGGGAGGCAGCTGAGAGGAGCTACGAAGCGTCCAAGGTCAGGGGCAGCAGCCAAGAGTGCCAGGCTGCAACAGCGCAGGAGCAGTCCAGAGGAGATACCCCCACCTGAGGCCAGGGGCAGCGGCTGGGAGGAGCAGCCGCATATCAAAGGAGCGGTGGCTGCGCGGGCACAGGAGGGCCTAAAGGAGCTATTCACGTTCAAGGTCAGGAGGGGCGGCGGTGAGGAGACACCCCTCGTCCAAGGTAAGGAGCAGTGGCTGCGCTTTGCTGGAGCAGTCTTGATACCCCACGTCCAAGGTGAGAGAAACCCAAGTAAGATGGTATGTGTTGCAAGAGGGCATCAGAGGGCAGACACACTGAAACCATAATCACGAAACACTAGTCAATCTAATCACACTAGGACCACAGCATTGTCTAAATCAATGAAACTAAGCCATGCCCTGTGGGGCCACCCAAGATGGGCGGGCATGGTGGAGAGGTCTGACATAATGTGGTCCACTGGAGAAGGGAATGGCAAACCACTTCAGTATTCTTGCCTTGAGAACTCCATGAACAGTATGAAAAGGCAAAATGATAGGATACTGAAAGAGGAACTCTGCAGGTCAGTAGGTGACCAATATGCTACTGGAGATCAGTGGAGAAATAACTCCAGAAAGAATGAAGGGATGGAGCCAAAGCAAAAACAATACCCAGTTGTGGATGTGACTGGTGATAGAAACAAGGTCCGATGCTGTGAAGAGCAATATTGCATAGGAACCTGGAATGTCAGGTCCATGAATCAAGGCAAATTGGAAGTGGTCAAACAGGAGATGGCAAGAGTGAACATCAACATTCTAGGAATCAGAGAACTAAAATGGACTAGAATGGGTGAATATAACTCAGATGACCATTATATCTACTACTGCGGGCAGAAATCCCCTAGAAGAAATGGAGTAGCCACTATGGTCAACAGAAGAGTCTGAAATGCAGTACTTGGATGCAATCTCAAAAATGACAGAATGATCTCTGTTCGTTTCTGATGCAAACCATTCAATATCACAGCAATCCAAGTCTATGCCCCAACCAGTAATGCTGAAGAAGCTGAAGTTGAATGGTGGTATGAAGACTTCTAAGACCTTTTAAAACTAACACCCAAAAAAGATGTTCTTTTCATTATAGAGGACTAAAATGCAAAAGTAGGAAGTCAAGAAACACCTGGAGTAACAGGCAAATTTGGCCTTGGAATACGGAATGAAGCAGGGCAAAGACTAATAGAGTTTTCTAAGAAAATGCACTGGTCATAGCAAACACCCTCTTCCAACAACACAAGAGAAGACTCTACACATGGACATCACCAGATGGTCAACACTGAAATCAGATTGTTTATATTCTTTGCAGCCAAAGATGGACAAGCTCTATACAGTCAGCAAAACCAAGACCAGGAGCTGACTGTGGCTCAGATCATGAACTCCTTATTGCCAAATTCAGACTTAAATTGAAGAAAGTAGGGAAAACCACTAGACCATTCAGGTATGATCTAAATCAAATCCCTTATGATTATACAGTGGAAATGAGAAATAGATTTAAGCGACTAGATCTGATAGAGAGAGTGTCTGATGAACTATGGATGGAGGTTTGTGACATTGTACAGGAGACAGGGATCAAGACCATCCCCATGGAAAAGAAATGTAAAAAAGAAAAATGGCTATCTGGGGAAGACTTACAAATAGCTGTGAAAAGAAGAGAAGCAAAAAGCAAAGGAGAAAAGGAAAGATATAAGCATCTGAATGCAGAGTTCCAAAGAATAGCAAGAAGAGAAAAGAAAGCCTTCCTCAGTGATCAATGCAAAGAAATAGAGTAAAACAACAGAATGAGAAAGACTAGAGATTTCTTCAAGAAAATTAGAAATACCAAGAGAATATTTCATGCAAAGATGGTCTCAATAAAGCACAGAAATGATATGCACCTAACAGAAGCAGAAAATATTAAGAAGATATGGCAACAATACACAGAACTGTACAAAAAAGATCTTCACAACACAGATAATCACGATAGTGTGATTACTCACCTAGAGCCAGACATCCTGGAATGTGAAGTCAAGTGGGCCTTAGGAAGCATCACTACGAACAAAGCTAGTGGAGGTGATGGAATTCCAGTTGAGCTATTTCAAATCCTGAAAGATGATGCTGTGAAAGTGCTGCACTCAATATGCCAGCAAATTTGGAAAACTCAGGTCTGGCCACAGGACTAGAAAAGGTCAGTTTTCATTCCAATCCCAAAGAAAGGCAATGCCAAAGAATGCTCAAACTACCACACATTGCACTCATCTCACAGGCTAGTAAAGTAATGCTCAAAATTCTCCAAGCCAGGCTTCAGCACTATGTGAACCATGAACTTCCAGATGTTCAAGCTGGTTTTAGAAAAGGCAGAGGAACCAGTGATCAAATTGCCAACATCTGCTGGATCATTGAGAAAGTAAGAGAGTTCCAGAAAAACATTGATTTCTGCTTGATTGACTATGGCAAAGCCTTTGACTGTGTGGATCACAATAAACTGTGGAAAATTCTGAAAGAAATGGGAATACTAGAACACCTGACCTGCCTCTTGAGAAACCTGTATTCAGGTCAGGAAGCAACAGTTAGAACTGGACATGGAACAACAGACTGGTTCCCAATAGGAAGAGGAGTATGTCAAGGCTGTGTATTGTCACCCTGCTTATTTAACTTATATGCAGAGTACATCATGAGAAACGCTGGGCTAGAAGAAGCACAAGCTTCTTCAAGATTGCCAGGAGAAACATCAATAACCTCAGATATGCAGATGACACCACCCTTATGGCAGAAAGTGAAGAGGAACTCAAAAGCCTCTTGATGAAAGTGAAAGTGTAGAGTGAAAAAGTTGGCTTAAAGCTCAACATTCAGAAAACTAAGATCATGGCATCTGGTCCCATCACTTCATGGGAAATAGATGGGGAAACAGTGGAAACAGTGTCAGACTTTATTTCTTTGGGCTCCAAAATCACTGCAGATTGTGATGGCAGCCATGAAATTAAAAGACGCTTACTCCTTGGAAGGAAAGTTATGACCAACCTAGATAGCATATTCAAAAGCAGAGACATTACCTTGCCAACAAAGGTCCGTCTAGTCAAGGCTATGGTTTTTCCTGTGGTCATGTATGGATGTGAGAGTTGCACTGTGAAGAAATCTGAGCACCAAAGAATTGATGCTTTTGAACTGTGGTGTTGAAGAAGACTCTTGAGAGTCCCTTGGACTGCAAGGAGATCCAACCAGTCCATTCTGAAGGAGATGAGCCCTGGGATTTTTTTTGGAGGGAATGATGCTGAAGCTGAAACGCCAGTATTTTGGCCACCTCATGCGAAGAGTTGACTCATTGGTGAAAATTCTGATGCTGGGAGGGATTGGGGGCAGGAGGAGAAGGGGACGCCAGAGGATGAGATGGCTGGATGGCATCACTGACTCGATGGACATGAGTCTGAGTGAACTCCGGGAGTTTGTTATGGACAGGGAGGCCTGGCGTGCTGTGATTCATGGGGTCGCAAAGAGTCAGACACGACTGAGTGACTGATCTGAACTGAACTGATGACTGATTCTTGTTAATGTATGTCAGAAAACCACAAAATTCTGTAAAGCAATTATCCTTCAATAAAAAATTTAGAAAAAGAAAGAAATTAAGAAGGAAATTTCTTTCTTTCTTATGTGTAGCCATTATTTTTAGAATTTTGTTCTTTTTTCTCCTGTTGGTGTCAGCATGCCTGGGCTCATAAAATTTAATTTCCTTTGGAGAACTATAAATTTATTAGTCTTTATTTTTGGAGAATAAAATGATCCTATTAATAACATTTTAAAATTATGCCTCATCCTAGTATAAATCTTCCCTATATTCTCCTTTTTATTTAGCTGAAAAGTGAAAAGATTATCAACTATGGCTTAATCCATTGTACCAATGGGTGATAGAGTAGGCAGAAATATTTATTATTGGTATCAACTTTTAAATGTTAGTCTTGACATAGTTCTATCAATGGAAGAAAAATAAATGCTGATTTTAAGATGATTAATAATTTGTATTATTACAAAATTGTCCTTCCTTGATTCAAAATTAAATAGATATTTGTTGACAGAAATATCCAGGGAAATAAAAGGTAACACCTGTGTAATCCAGCTAATCATAGATTTATCAGATAAGCTACAATCAGATGAGCTCTTGTTTATTAAGCAATTGTTAAATCTTTATACAGGGTGAGTAGATTTCACTCCTACGTTGCTGCTGCTGCTGCTGCTAAGTTGCTTCAGTCGTGTCCGACTCTGTGCGACCCCATAGACAGCAGCCCACCAGACTCCACTGTCCCTGGGATTCTCCAGGCAAGAACACTGGAGTGGGTTGCCATTTCCTTCTCCAATGCATGAAAATGAAAAATGAAAGTGAAGTCGCTCAATCATGTCTGACTCTTAGCGACCCCATGGACCACAAGCCCACCAGGCTCCTCTGTCCATGGGATTTTCCAGGCAAGAGTACTGGAGTGGGGTGCCATTGCCTTCTCCACACTCCTACATTAGGAAGTTCTAAAACTCGAATGCAGAAAGTTTAATTTCACTTGGTGCCAAATGCTCTAACCATTCACATCTTTCACAAAGGAGGCACTATAGGAGTTTCATACCTAATTGAGCTAGCCTTCAAGCTAGCCATCATCTCTTGGTTCCTGTTATATCCAAGTTGCTAAATTTTTTAAGGTGAGGTTAAGGTTTGTAATATTAGGCAAAACAGTGAATACCTTATATATTTTAGATAAACATTAAGTATTAAAAAATATATATATAGCTTTATTTTCTCTCCCCTTAGTTCTTATATCCATTTTTTGTTGTTGTTGTTGTTTGATATAAGAGAGACAACTTTGGTTGTCACTGGTAAGCAGTTTTAAACTATTAATGGACAGGGAGTTGGGATGTAGGTGGAGATGTTGTGATGTTTCAGTTCTGCTGGAATAGAGCTTCAGAATAATTTTGCCAGTCACTTCAATGGCACAGTCAAGATCTTGATTGAAGCAGCTAACTTAAGCAGCACTATGTGGGATAGCTGTGTGTGTGTGTGTAGACCTCTTTTGTGTTAGATCATCACACAAATATAAGCTTCATATTATTAGATTCCATTAAAGAGATGTGAAATTTAAAGTTTGAAAATTGCCCAACAAAAGGATTGGTCATTGACTTTACCCAGAGTAAACTGAATGGGTTTCTTTTATTTTTCAATGGTGGTTTTGAACCACTGTGTAATTTGAGATCTGTGGTGCCCTGTGCTCAGAAAAATAGACTTTGGTGTGAGGTCCTCTGAATGTGAATCCCAGCCCAGATGCTGACAGACAGCCTTTGTCAAGCAATTTAACCTCTGTCTCCCTCAACTCTCTGTACAGGTAGGGATGAAAGTACAATAATAATCTCAACAATTTTTGTGTGTGTGAAAATCAAGAGAATTAATGTATGTAAAGCATTTAAAGCAATGTCTGGCAAATAGCTGACTTAACTTGTTTTTTGACTAAGTGACCTGATGAAATTTTAGAGATTTTAAAATCTCTCTTTTCCCTACAAAACTGAATGAATATGATAACTTGATAAAAAGGTTGAGAGTGGGGAAGGATATGTGTGTTTTCCCAGACGCAAGAGAAAAACAGATAAGTGAGTAAGACTACCAAGTCACAAAACAAAATCTGCAGATTGCTTTCACTTTGCTTGTTTTTGTTTTTGTCAGGGCTTGACTTCATTCCTGAGCTCGTTTTATTTTTTTAAATTTATTTATTTTAATTAGAGGCTAATTACTTTACAATATTGTATTGGTTTTGCCATACATCAACATGAATCCGCCATAGGTATACACGTTTTCCCAATCCTGAAACCCCCTCCCACCTCCCTCCCAATACCATCCCTCTGGGTCATCCCAGTGCACCAGCCCCAAGCTTCCTGTATCCTGCATCAAACCTGGACTGGCGATTCATTTCTTATATGATATTATACATGATTCAATGCCATTCTCCCAAATCATCCCACCCTCTCCCTCTCCCACAGAGTCCAAAAGACTATTCTATACATCTGTGTCTCTTTTGCTGTCTCACATACAGGGTTATCGGTACCATCTTTCTAAATTCCATATATATGCATTAGTATACTGTATTGGTGTTTTTCTTTCTGGCTTACTTCACTCTGTATAATAGGCTCCAGTTTCATCCACCTCATTAGAACTGATTCAAATGTATTCTTTTTAATGGCTGAGTAATACTCCATGTATGGATGTGAGAGTTGGACTGTGAAGAAGGTTGAGAGCCAAAGAATTGATGCTTTTGAACTGTGGTGTTGGAGAAGACTCTTGAGAGTCCCTTGGACTGCAAGGAGATCCAACCAGTCCATTCTGAAGGAGATCAGCCCTGGGATTCCTTTGGAAGGAATGATGCTAAAGCTGAAACTCCAGTACTTTGGCCACCTCATTCGAAGAGTTGACTCACTGGAAAAGACTCTGATGCTGGGGGAGATTGGGGACAGGAGGAGAAGGGGACGCCAGAGGATGAGATGGCTGGATGGTATCACTGACTAGATGGACGTGAGTCTGAGTGAACTCTGGGTGTTGGTGATGGACAGGGAGGCCTGGCGTGCTGTGACTCATGGGGTCGCAAAGAGTCGGACATGACTGAGTGACTGATCTGATCTGAATACTCCTTTGTGTATATGTACCACAGCTTTCTTATCCATTCATCTGCTGATGGACATCTAGGTTGCTTCCATGTCCTGGCTATTATAAACAGTGCTGTGATGAACATTGGGGTACACGTGTCTCTTTCAATTCTGGTTTCCTCAGTGTGTATGCCCAGCAGTGGGATTGCTGGGTTGTATGGCAGCTCTATTTCCAGTTTTTTAAGGCATCTCCACACTGTTCTCCACAGTGGCTGTACTAGTTCGCATTCCCACCAACAGCGTAAAAGGGTTCCCTTTTCTCTACATCCTCTTAAGCATTTATTGCTTGTAGAGTTTTGGATCACAGCCATTCTGACTGGCATGAAATGGTACCTCATAGTGGTTTTGATTTGCATTTCTCTGATAATGAGTGATGTTGAGCATCTTTTCATGTGTTTGTTAGCCATCTGTATGTCTTCTTTGGAGAAATGTCTATTTAGTTCTTTGGCCCATTTTTTGATTGGGTCATTTATTTTTCTGGAATTGAGCTGCAGGAGTTGCTTGTATATTTTTGAGATTAGTTGTTTGTCAGTTGCTTCATTTGCTATTATTTTCTCCAATTCTGAAGGCTGTCTTTTCACCTTGCTTATAGTTTCTTTTGTTGTGCAGAAGCTTTTAATTTTAATTATATCCCATTTGTTTATTTTTGCTTTTATTTCCAATATTCTGGGAGGTGGGTCATAGAGGATCCTGCTGTGATGTATGTCAGAGAGTGTTTTGCCTATGTTCTCCTCTAGGAGTTTTATAGTTTCTGGTCTTATGTTGAGATCTTTAATCCATTTTGAGTTTATTTTTGTATATGGTGTTAGAAAGTGTTCTAGTTTCATTCTTTTACAAGTGGTTGACCAGTTTTCCCAGCACCACTTGTTAAAGAGATTGTCTTTTCGCCTTTGTATATTCTTGCCTCCTTTGTCAAAGATAAGGTGTCCATAGGTGTGTGGGTTTATCTCTGGTCTTTCTATTTTGTTCCATTGATCTATATGTGTGTCTTTGTGCCAGTACCATACTGTCTTGATGACTGTGGCTTTGCAGTAGAGCCTGAAGTCAGGTAGGTTGATTCCTCCAGTTCCATTCTTCTTTCTCAAGATTGCTTTGGCTATTCGAGTTTTTTTTTTGTATTTCCATACAAATTGTGAAATTATTTGTTCTAGCTCTGTCAAAAATACCGTTGGTAGCTTGATAGGGATTGCACTGAATCCATAGATTGCTTTGGGTAGTATACTCATTTTCACTATATTGATTCTTCCGATCCATGAACATGGTATATTTCTCCATCTATTAGTGTCCTCTTTGATTTCTTTCACTAGTGTTTTATAGTTTTCTATATATAGGTCTTTAGTTTCTTTAGGTAGATATATTCCTAAGTATTTTATTCTTTTCATTGTGATGGTGAATGGGATTGTTTCCTTAATTTCTCTTTATTTTCTCATTATTAGTGTATAGGAATGCAAGGGATTTCTGTATGTTGGTTTTGTATCCTACAACTTTACTATATTCATTGCTTAGCTCTAGTAATTTTCTGGTGAAGTCTTTAGGGCTTTCTAAGTACAGGATCATGTCATGTACAAACTCAGTGAGAGTTTTATTTCTTCTTTTCCAATTTGGATTCCTTTTATTTCTTTTCTGCTCTGATTGCTGTGGCCAACACTTCCAAAACTATGTTGAATTGTAGTGGTGAAAGTGGGCACCCGTGTCTTGTTCCTGACTGTGGTGAAATGCTTTCAATTTTTCACCGTTGAGGATAATGTTTGCTGTGGGTTTGTCATATATAGCTTTTATTATGTTGAGGTATTTTCCTTCCATTCCTGATTTCTGGAGAGTTTTAATCATAAATTGATGTTGAATTTTGTCAAAGGCTTTCTCTGCATCTATTGAGATAATCATATGGCTTTTATTTTTCAATTTGTTGATGTGGTGTATTACATTGATTGATTTGTGGATATTGAAGAATCCTTGCATCCCTGGGATAAAGCCCGCTTGGTCATGGTGCATGATCTTTTTAATGTGTTGTTGGATTCTGATTGCTAGAATTTTGTTAAGGAATTTTGCATCTGTGTTCATCGGTGATATTGGCCTATAGTTTTCTTTTTTTGTGGCATCTTTGTCAGGTTTTGGTATTAGGGTGATGGTGGCCTCATAGAATGAGTTTGGAAGTTTACCTTCCTCTGCAATTTTCTGGAAGAGTTTGAGTAGGATAGGTGTTAGCTCTTCTCTAAATTTTTGGTAGAATTCAGCTGTGAAGCCATCTGGACCTGGGCTTTTGTTTGCTGGAAGATTTCTGATTACAGTTTCAATTTCTGTGCTTGTGATGGGTCTGTTAAGATTTTCTATTTCTTCCTGGTTCAGTTTTGGAAAGTTGTACTTTTCTAAGAATTTGTTTATTCCTTCTACATTGTCTATCTGAGCTAATTTTAATTTGGTTTCACAGGGAGAGCTTAATTTTGCATATAAACACTGAGCATCTGATTTATTTTTGTTTGAATATGATATGGCAAAGTTTATTACAGAAGTCTATTGTATAATTAAGGAAAGAGAGTGGGAAATTTTATAAAGTTGGTTCTGTTTAAATGGAACATTGTAATTATTCCAGGAAAGTGGATGTAGTTATTAGTAGTGGTAACTTAACTATTTTTTAGAAAATTCTTTAACTGGTGAAAATGGAGAGCTTCTATGTATTCACCTTTTTCAAATAGCATGGAAAATGGCAAATTTCACAAGTGAAAGTTGAAGTTGACCTAAGGTAAACGCTGGGCTGGATGAAGCACAAGCTGGAATCAAGATTGCCAGGAGAAATATTAATAGCCTCAGATATGCTGATGATACCACCCTTATGGCAGAAAGTGAAGAAGAGCTAAATAGCCTCTTGATGAAAGTAAAAGAGGAGAATGAAAAAGTTGGCTTAAAGCTCAACATTCAGAAGACTAAGATCATGGCATCTGGTCCCATCACTTCATGGCAAATAGATGGCAACAGTGGAAACAGTGGCAGACTTTATTTTTTTGGGTTCCAAAATCACTGCAGATGGTGGCCACAGCCAGAAAATTAAAAGATGCTTCCTCCTTGGAAGGAAAGTTATGACCAACCTAGAAAGCATATTAAAAAGCAGAGACATTACTTTGCCAACAAAGGTCTGTCTAGTCAAGGCTATGGTTTCTCCAGTGGTCATGTATGGATGTGAGAGTTGGACTATAAAGAAAGCTGAGCACTGATGAATTGATGCTTTTTAACTGTGGTATTGGAGAAGACTCTTGAGAGTCCCTTGGACTCCAAGAGATCTAACCAGTACATCCTAAAGGAGATTAGTCCTGGGTGTTCATTGGAAGGTCTGATGTTGAAGCTGAAACTACAATACTTTGGCCACCTGATGCAAAGAGCTGACTGATTTGAAAAGACCCTGATGCAGGGAAAAAATGAAGGCAGGAGGAGAAGAGGATGACAGAGGAAGAGATGGCTGCATGGCATCACCAACTCAATGGATATGAGTTTGGGTAGGCTCCGCAAGTTGGTCTTGGACAGGGAGGCCTGGTGAGCTGAACCTCCTGGGGTCGCAAAGAGTTGGACATGACTGAGCAACTGAACTGAATTGAACTAAATTTTAGATTTTCAAGCCTTCAAATGTTATTTACAGAATGTTTTTAGAGACATTTAATGCTTGTTCACTCCAGTTAATTTCAAGCAGCTCTTCTACATTTCTATTAGATGGGCATTCTGATACTTAGGAACTTCTCCTTTGGTAAAATATGGTTAAAACAGCCTGAGGCAAAAATAGGATTCTTGGTTAGTTCTTATCAGATCAGATCAGATCAGATCAGTCGCTCAGTCGTGTCCGACTCTTTGCGACTCCACGAATAGCAGCACGCCAGGCCTCCCTGTCCATCACCAACTCCCGGAGTTCACTCAGACTCACGTCCATCGAGTCAGTGATGCCATCCAGCCATCTCATCCTCTGGCGTCCCCTTCTCCTCCTGCCCCCAATCCCTCCCAGCATCAGAGTCTTTTCTAATGAGTCAACTCTTCGCATGAGGTGGCCAAAGTACTGGAGTTTCAGCTTTAGCATCATTCCTTCCAAAGGAATCCCAGGGCTGATCTCCTTCAGAATGGACTGGTTAGATCTCCTTGTAGTCCAAGGGACTCTCAAGAGTCTTCTCCAACACCACAGTTCAAAAGCATCAATTCTTCGGTGCTCAGCCTTCTTCACAGTCCAACTCTCACATCCATACATGACCACAGGAAAAACCATAGCCTTGACTAGACGAAACTTTTTTGGCAAAGTAATGTCTCTACTTTTGAATATGCTATCTAGGTTGGTCATAACTTTCCTTCCAAGGAGTAAGTGTCTTTTAATTTCATGGCTGCAGTCACCATCTGTAGTGATTTTGAAGCCCAGAAAAATAAAGTCTGATACTGTTTCCACTGTTTCCCCATCTATTTCCCATGAAGTGGTGGGACTGGATGCCATGTTCTTATAAACTGTCAATTATATTTTAAAGCTGTTAAAGGCATAATGTACACAACAGAACAAATAAAACTCTCCTATAAATACTGCCCAATTAGCACTAATAAATGAATCATTTAAATGCAGTAAACTGCTGGCTGGGTTATATAGTAGTATTGAGGGAGATGAAGAAATATATAGTTCTTGGTTAAGAGTTCTGAGTGAAGAAAGAGAGCACTTACTTCATTAACACCAAGCTGCTAGTAGCTGTTAGGCAGGCAGGAAGTGAGTCTTGACCTCAGTCATATCTGAGAGGCCTGAAGCTCTGAAATCCAATGATTCTATCATCCTGCAGAACTTACTTGGAAATAATTATGTGAAAAAGAAAGCCAAAATAGGTTGTAAGGACTTCAGAGGATTTTTGTGATAGTAGTTTCTGTACACTGTCTAATGTTTCAGAGATCTGATGAAGGACAGAGGTTTCATCTGTTGGCAGTTAAAATTCTCCCAGAGATATGAGATGGAGACTGTGCATTTTGCCTTGAAAGATAGTTGAGATGCACTGTGCCAGCAAAAATACCCTTCTTGAAGATAGTTGTGCATTTTTGTAGCAGGAGGAGCCTGTGACAGGTGGTGTCCTGTTCCCTCAGAATCAGAAATTCTTACCTGGTCCACATGTCTCTGTGGCCACCCCACTTCCTGTGGTTTATGGTTTAGGAATCCTCAGAAATCATGAAGCTGAGTCCATGAGCATTTTCTAGCAGACATGCTCCATAGCTTTCATCAGATGTGCAGTGTTTCAGAGTCACTGTCCTAGAGACTTTAATGCCTGTTAATTTCTCCACTGTCCATTCCTGACAGTGAGTGAGGTGTTAGCCAAACTCCTATATGATAGTGGTGTGTTATGTATGGATGGGATCCACAGGTAAAGGAACTAATCTAGTCTAGTTTCCCAGTACCCTACCCCTGCCTCTGATACTTAGGAAAAGTAAAGTGTCAGTTACACCCTGTTGCAAAGCATTTATGGTGGCTGTAGCAGAGGTGTTCCCTGGGGCCATGTGTGAGGTGTGTCTACTCCTTCAAGGTCAGTCTCCTACCATATTTAGCAACAGGCAATGTGACTTGCCCCAAGTTACAGGACATAACAAGACCTGGGATGAAGGGGTCTCAATTCCTGGACTTTCCTAATCAATTATGTTTTTTTTAGACCATCTGTCCCAATTCATGCTTTCAGTCATTTGTTCAGTTGTTAATCAAATAATACAACCGTAAGTAATTTACATAATATAATTTTGAGGTGAAGTTATTTTAAATGTTTTACTTTAATTATGCTTTGGTAAGAGAGAATTCCTCTAACTTTTTAAAACTCTTTTAATATTTAAGGTATTCAGCATCCAGTGGAGCAGGCAGTACCCAATCAGAAGGGCCCAGGCTGTCAAAGGCTGGTTGGCCATCACTGTTCATATCAACTTAACACCAGCCCTGCCTATGATGTTACTGGCTTATCTTTAGTAGTAGATATTTAATAGAGGTTTCCAGTGTGTCCAGTAAAATGGCTGTGTATCATAGATGTGTTGATATGAATTTTCTGAGTCTCTATAACCTGGGTGAATCAGTCTCCAACATGTGTCTTTCTACCTGGTGTTGCTTGTGCCAACAGAATGAGGCTGAGTTCAGTTCAGAAGTAAAGGAAATCTTTATTCCTTGATCAGAGAATGGAGAGGTACGAGCTTGCACTCTAAAGTTCTTGTTCTCTCCCCTAAAGGTGGCCCTAAACAAGGATGCTTTACAGGTTTCTTGTCATTGCACCTGCCCTCCACCACCATCTTAAAGCCATTTCCCACTAGGGACTCTGATCTGAAGAGTTAGGTGCAAAGCTTCTGCACGTAGTACTCTATGAGCACATGAAATTTGACTAAACTGAAAGGGAAAAAGGAGTTAGACTTTATCTTATTTCCCAGATTCTACCTTTATTTCATGAGAATCATTAATGAGTTTTGTTGGTGACAATATGATGGACCAGATACTTCACTTTGAAACGAATTTCCCCAGGTTAGAAAACAACAGATTAAAGAGAGGGAGAGAGGGAGAGAGGGAGAGAGGGAGAGAGGGAGGGAGAGAGGGAGAGAGAGAGAGGGAGAGAGGGAGAGAGAGGGAGGGAGGGAGGGAGGGAGGGAGGGAGAGAGAGGGAGGGAGGGAAAGAGAGGGAGGGAGGGAGAGAGAGAGAGAGAGGGAGAGAGGGAGGGAGAGAGAGAGGGAGAGAGGGAGGGAGAGGGAGGGAGGGAGGGAGGGAGATTGTTTAAAATATCAATAGAGACTAGAATTTGAGGACAAACCGCTTATTTAGAGCAGAAGAGCTTGTTTTATTGATTCACTCAGAATATTCAAGTGCCTTCTATTTGAGGTGTTCCAGTGAGGCATTGGTCCAGGCACTGGGGTAACAGCAGTGAATAAAGTAGACAAAATCTCTGTCCTAGCAATGTCTGTTATTATTGTTAGTTGCTAATTCACGTCTGACTCTTTGCAACCCCATAACTGCAGGACACAGGGTTCCCTGTCCTTCACCATCTCCCCAAATTTGCTCAAACTCATGTCCATTGATTTGGTGATGCCATCTAATCATTTCATCATCTGTCATCCCCTTCTCCATATTCTAATTTAATTTGTGTGAATAAAAAGAAGACAAGGGGTTGTTAGCCCCCGAAAGTAAAGAATGGAATTTAAAAGGGCAATAGTTATACATGTAGATAAGACAAGATCAATTTAAATATTCTTGAGACAGAAGGTATAGCTAATTCCCATTGGGTCAGTGACTCCTGAATGGGTTCTTTGCCTGGAATCACAAATGCTACTTTTTAAGCCCGGTTGTGTATAGTAGAGCAGAAACTTTATTCATTGATTAAGGAATAAAGGGAGAGCTCATGCTCTAAACACACCTTCTCCCCAAGGGGAGAGGGGAGTAGAGGAACTTTAAGGGATAGGAGGCAGGCATGCCACTGGGGCTCTAGGAAAGGGGCAGAGATTTCTGGGAACAGCCAGGTTAGCTGGAACATGTGCAGTCTTCCACACTCCTTTGCACATGGCAGGAATTGTGCCTAGTCCAGTACAAATTCCCACCTTGGGTAGAAATCTTAACATGGTAATGAAGCAAAAATAACTTTCAGACAGTTCCAGTCTCATCTGTGCATGGCCATTCCTGTAGTTAAGTCAGAGGTGGTTCAGGGCAGTTGGCCACAGCATATCTCTCAAAACACAGCTGCAAAACATCTCTGTCAAATACTAGATGCTTTAAAAACAAACACAGAGGTAAATTAAGACAAAGATCCTTTAGCTGCCAGGGTAGGTATGAGTGACAAAGGAATGTTATCAGAAATGTTTAGTTTCTTCCTTGCTACTCAAAGTGTGGTCCCTGGACCCAGCAACATCAGCATCACCCTAGAGTTGTTAGCAATCCAGAATCTCAGACCTCACACATGCTCTTGAGAATATACATTTTAAGCAGATCCCTGGGAGATCTAAGGAAGACACAAGCATTGGTAGACTCCATAGTGATCAGAATTAATCTTTCCAACTTTTCCACATACTGACATGTACCAAGATGGTCATTGAGTGGGTTACATGTCTTACAATCTCACTTCAGTAAGAGCCACTTTTAAAATACTCATTTTACTAATATGTTTTCTATTTTTGTGTAAGAGTCCAGAAGCACAGAAGTCTTCCCATCTTAAACCAAAAACGGTTGGAAAGCCACTGGGTTTATGGTGTATTATTAGTAAATGCCAGTTGACCACTAACACCTGGCAGTTTCCTTTTTGTTATAGATTGTATGTGAAGTGTGGTCCATGTTTACAAAAGGTGTATAATCTAGATGTGAGTTCAAGGCTAGTAGACATAGACAGTAGTTAAACAACTAAATAGATTATACCATAATATGTCCTGAGGATAGACCCAGGTCTCTGGTGGAATCTGAAAGGACACTGAAACAGTTTCTCATCAAATGAAGTGTCAGAAAAACTATGTCTTTAAATATGAGAGTTGCTTATGGCTTTTCTAAAAGCCTGTGAAGTCTTCTTCTGGGCCCTACTTGGTTTCAGGATTTCCTTGATTCTCAGCTACAAACATAAAGATTGAGGGTGGAGTCAGATGCTGACAACAGCAAAATGTATCAGCTGAAAGCATAGTGTTATAAATTTTTTAAAGAAAATAGTGGATAGGTGGGGGTTGGGTGCATTTTAGGCAACCAATATTAACCCCAAAGGACATTGCCATATTTAAAAACAATTAAATCAGACCAAAAGGGGGGAAAAGAAGAGAAAAACCCAATGAGACCATTGATGCTCAAAATTTTAGATCTGAGTTTCAAGAAAAGATGTATTTCTGTTAGCTTTTAAGATGACAAAACTATGCAGTCCTCATGAAGAAAGGTTCTCACTAATAGTTTCTTCCTAAGTAGTAATTTGAAAATTTAACTTTACAAAAACATCTCATTTTCCCAACTAATTTTAGTATGCAGTCTTTTGTTGTACTTGTGGTAACTGTTTTAGTCAAGGCTTTTGGGTTGCTAGTGGCAGAATCTGCCCAGGTTAGTTCAAAGGAAGAGGGCTTGATGGAAAGGAAATGGGCGTCTTGCGCAGCTGGAGCAATGCTGACTTTCCTGGAGCTAGGAACTGGGGTCCTCGTGGGTATTGGAGCCACTGCCACAGGATGCATGCATGTGCCCAAGCTTCCTGGTCTCTCAACTTTGCTGGGTGCGGTGACTCTGCTCTACTTTCCTGCTTTTTCTTGGCCTTATAATTCTCAGGAGGGGAAATCAGAATGACTTGGTGGCTAGTCATGGGTTAGGATCCCCTGGTACTTTGGTCCATTAGCTGTGGTCAAGGCTCTAGCAGTTTCCTGGGAGAGGAGCAGTTATTCCAAGCCCGTCTGATAAAGTTAAAGGAGTTTAAGTGAGTGGCAGATTCCTGGGAGCTATATTTGTCATCAAGAGTCTTAGGAAAAGAAAGGGCTAAGGTTGAGATCTGGACAGAGTGGGTGGGGACTTAAGAAACTTCTTAGTGGGTGAACAGAGGAGAGAAAAAGAGTATTTTATCAGAATAAGGGTACACAGTCAAGAGTGATGGGAGGTGAGACGGGCACTATCCCTAGTGAAAATAAGAGGCAGTGAATGATATTGCAGGAAATTGCCCTGAAAAGTGAGGTTCCTTGTCTCCTGTCTCTGCTGGATGGAAATCTCAGGATGGCCTGGCGGTAGCACCCACCCCATGATGAAATATTGTATGCTTAATACTATTGCATCATCCTGAGCAAGGTGGGACCTTGTCTCCTCCATCATCAGAAGCTTGGTCTACAAAGGGATTTGAATATTTCTGTTTGCTGTAGAACCCCCTTCTTGAAATACCATCTCTAAGGTGAACATCCAGATGAATGAAAAGGGCTCTGTTTGCAATGGATGGGCAGTAAGGGAGACAGATGGGGTGTCTTTTTCTCTACTTCTTCTCCTTCATTTTCCAAGGCACCTCTGTTAAATCTTAGATGCTTCCCAGGATAAACTTTGGGAAGACTAGGCATGGTTATCTTTTATGTCCCCTCAAAGCTCTAAAATCCCAAAAGGATAATAAGAATAACACATGAGAGGTGGCAAGAAAACTAGAAATAACAGAAAAACTATACAAAAAAGATCTTCATGACCCAGATAACCATGATGGTGTGATCACTCACAAACATCCTGGAATGTGAAGCCAAGTGGGCCTTAGGAAGCATCACTACAAACAAAGCTAGTGGAGGTGATGGAATTCTAGTTGAGCTATTTCAAATTCTAAAAGATGATGTATGGAAAAACCAATACAATATTGTAAAGTAATTAGCCTCCAATTAAAATAAGTAAATATATATATATAAATAATAAAAATACAAAAAATAATATATACCTCAATAAAAATATACCTTGATATTTTATGATACATAAATATTTAATTTTTGTAGCTTAACAAAGATAGAGCAAAGACCAGATGTAGGAACTTCAAAATTTTAAGTTACAGTTTGGTTATAACTACGCTGAGACATTCTAGTTGTGGGTCAGGTGTCAGAATTCTAAAGGTGGCTGAATCCAGCTTAGAGTATAGACTTGATTCTTAAAATACAATCATTATGAATTTGTATTTTGACAAGTTCAATGGCATCTTTTGTGATATTCTGTCTTATGGACAAGACAGAAAACTGTGAACCAGAGCAGTTAGGAGGACCTTGATTGGTTCTTGGATGTCATGGTCTTCAAGGGGGGTTATCTCTCTACCCCTGTTTCTCTCTGCCTTTCTCTCTTCCCTTCCCCTGATCCTCCATATCACCCCTTTCTTTCTCCTCCTTCTTGTCCCCCCTCTACTTTACATTTTTACACAAGTAATACAGTGTAGAGAAATAAGAATGGAAAGAAAAAAAATTAAAATTGTGCATAATACATTACAGACTTGTTTCAGACTTGTTCAGGTTGTTTTCTACTAGTGACTTTATAAATATGCCACATTCAACAGATTGATGCACTTACTGACTCCTGGGGATGTAATCCCAGACATGAATTTTCTGGGTCAGAAGGGATGCACTCTTAGAATGGTTTACACATATTGTTCAATTGTTCCCAAAAATCGACCTGTGCTTACAGATGGAAGTGATCTGGCCTGTAGAATTTACTGTGGTTGTAGCTTTGTGACCGGCTATGCAGGACGAGGGGAAGTGGTGATACCACTTTACCCTAAAGTAATCAAGACTTGGGCACAAGGCATTAGCTGAGACTGGCTCTCTGAGTCTGGTCAAGAGACTGCAGACAATATAGGGCCATGCCTTATGAGGGAGCATTGAGGCACCAAGGAATAGTTGCTAGAAAGAATATGATTCATTTCATTCAAGTATTTGAAAGGCTGTCATATCAAGAGAAATTAGATTCACCTTGTGCGGCTATAAAGGCAGAATAAGTAGGGATGTTCCAGGAAGACAAGATTCAGTTTAATGTGAGAAATCCTCGAACACAGAACAGTCCAAAAATGGATTGGGTTCCCACCATTCATCTGAATTCCTCTTCCCTCTACATCCCTGGAGATCTTCCATCAGGGGCCTCATGTTATTTGGATGAAGAGTTATGGCATATATGAGAAAGGAATTCATGATAAGGATTTAATATTTCATTTGGAGACTTCTGAGAAAACTTTATTACTACAAGGCTGTGGGCTTGAAATCACAGCTGTAGTTAAAATGTGCTCAGTTGCTCAGTTGTGTCCTCCTTTTTGCGACCCCATGGACTGTAGCTCACCAAGTTCCTCTGTCCATGGGATTTTTCAGGCAAGAATACTGGAGTGGGTTGCTATTTACTCCTCCAGGGGATCTTCTCAAACCAGGGATCGAACCCCTGTCTCCTGCTTCTCCCTACACTGGCAGGCAAATTCTTTACTACTGAGCCACTTAGGAAGCCCAGTCTATCCCAAAGCCAGAGGAAATATTCTGCAAACACCATATGTTCTCTTAATGTTTCTTAGAGCAAGGAAGAAACTGTTGAACTTTATGATCTCACATTACTTTACACTCAGCTCACTGCTGAATAAGTGCTTAGTTTTTTGATGAGCTTTGATATTAGGTTCAGTTTGTGTGGTCACCGTGTGGGGAGATGTTTTTTCTCATTGTTTCTGTTCTTCTTGTATTTTGCACTCTTTGCCAACCCTTGGTCTCTCAGACCTTAAGGTTCACATATCCGGAGAAAGATAAAGTGGTGTGTGTGTGTGTGTGTGTGTGAAGTTGCTCAGTTGTGTCCGACTCTTTGTGACCCCATGGACTGTAGCCCGCCAGGCTCCCCCACCCATGGGATTCTCTAGGCAAGAATACTGGAGTGGGTTGCCATTTCCTTCTCCAGGGGATCTTCCCAACTCAGGGATCGAACCTGGGTCTCGTGCATTGCAGGCAGACGCTTTATCCTCTGAGCCATGCAAAGCAGCCAATTATATCATTCTCTGCAAACTTGTCTCCATAGTTTTCAAAGCAGCTATTGGTGGACTTCTTCCCAGTGCCTCTGTAGCCATAGGGGAAAGGCTTTTCACCTAGCTGAGTGCTGAGCCTTACACACTGTTCATTTAATCTTAAAAAATTTTCAATACTTCCTTCAACACTTTCTAAGCCAAATCATACTTGTAGTGTTTCTGAATCTTGCCAGTGTTAAAAAGTTGCATTTTTCAAAGAATTACAAGTACTTAAACCACATTTTAAATATTTTTGACATATATTTTCTTTATTTAAAAATTGCTACTTTGAGAAGTATAAAAATGACCAGAGTGGTCACAACTTTTGTGAGAGTACCTGCAAAACTGCCCATCTGATTTTAATGTTCCTGAAGCACAACTGATTAAATAATAACCCAGTTTCTTGCCCCTCAAAACCGCCTGGGCAATAGCAGAAAGGGCATCACCTGCCAGCTTGGAGGGAATGCAGACTTTCTGGCTCCCCCAGCACTCCTGAGTCAGAATCTGCATTTTACCAGGTTGACCTTCCTGCAGCTCCTGGTGGACTTTCCCAGGGGACGTGATGCTGCAGAACCTGGGGCTCAGAGTCATCATCTCACGTTGGTGGTTGAGCACTTGTTAATTTATGTGGCATCATGACTGGGTTTTTTCACCTGCATGAGCCTGTTAAATCCTGAGATTTGCCCTCTAAAGCAGGCATTCCTAGAGGCTCAGAAAAGTTGTCATTGGGCCTGCAAAAGTGTTACTGAGAGACAGTTTCTGGAGTCTGTATTTCCTAAACCTGAGAAAGGAAAATTGAGACACAGTCTGTGATGGCCTGGCCAAGGGTGAAATATTCCAGCAGCTCCAGCTCCTGGCATGGGCACACCCTGTGCTTCTGCCAGCTAGATGCCCTGTGGAGGACAGCAGAGCCACATTCAGGCCACAAAACTCAGCCCTCAGCTGCTGCTCATTCATGGTCTTGCTATGGCTTGCTGTGCAGGCCTTGGGAGGAAGTCATCTCTGACAGAGGTCAGGAAGAGCAGGTCAGGTTCCCATGTCTCACCTGCAGCCTGGCTTCCTGGAGTCTCAGTTATAAAAGAAATTCAGGGGTCTAGGTAACAGGAGTTGCTATACCAAAGTCGTGTGTGTCTGCACGCATGTGTGTAGCTTCAATTTCTTTAAATTTGATCATGAAAGGACTAGATATTCATTAGAAATCAATTCTAATCTTCCAGTCTTGCAGCCTTTAGGATATACTCTTTTAGTGGATTTTGAGAAGGGAAATAAAATCAATAATGATAAGTGATCTTTAGTCATTACATAATATTGCCATTTTCCTGCCTACGTCCCTCTGGTCTTCTTGGATGCTTAAGCATGAGTCTATGTTTGTCACATCGGGTACACCTGTAAAAATAACGACATTACCATGATAGGAAACTCACAACATGAAGATGACAGGAATCTACAATTTCCTGAAATGTGAGTTGTTGGGAACCATTTTGCGGGGAAAAAAAAATTACAGAGAGATTATAATAGTGTTTATTTTAAAAGTATCACATCAAAATTAATTTTGATAACTAAAGCAAAATTAGTATAATGATTGGGATTAATTGAAGTATTTTGCAAGTGTTTATTCACTGACTTAGCACTTGGAATGAGTCTTAGATAGGATGGATCTAAAAGGAGAGAAGATTCTCAAATCCACCAACTCTTCTTGATGCTGCCACAAGATTCCCCCCATTCTTTTAAAAATCAGGGCTCAATTTCAACATCCCACCCACTGCTATTTGGTAGAATTTTATCTCTATTTAGATATCATCCTATTTTCTCTTTCTTTACCACTGACATCAGCTTATTTCATATGATGCTATAATAAATGCATATAGTTTAAAAATATTGTTTTAGTTTGTTCATGAATTATTTCTCTTAAAGGGCTTATCTGGGGAAGTAATTTCTTGTGTCCTGTTCTTGCAGGAAGAATTTTGAATCGTTTCTCTAAAGACATTGGCCATATGGATGACTTGCTGCCCCTGACATTTCTTGATTTCATCCAGGTAATGTGACAGTCCTGTCAGAGTTCTCACAGGAGGAGCACAGAGTCTGTTTCTCAAGGTCTTTTCACAGGGGCTGAGGGTGATCCTTTAAGCCTGGCAATGTGTCCTGTTATCTTAAGTGAAAGGTCATGTTTGTAAGAGAAAGGTGCAGTTGTGATTGGGAGGCTGAGTTAACATGAGGAACACCTGGGGCAGGAGTGTCTACACAGTCACGTCAAGGTTGGTCTGAAGCAGTGACATGCTGGGTAAGTGGTTCTCCCTCTGCCTTCCAGGTGTCTGGCATGGATTCCTTTTACTGTGAGGGCATTTAATAACAGGATCACCTCTCATGGAAAGATAGCCTAGATGAACTAAATTATGTGTCTTATGACCACAGAAAAGAGAAAGTGTTAGTTGCTCTGTCATTTCTGATTCTTTGTGACCCCATGAACTGGAGCCACTAGTTTCTTCTGTCCATGGAATTCTTCAGGCAAGAATACTAGAGTGGATTCAGTTCAGTTCAGTTCGGTCACTCAGTCATGTCTGACTCTTTGCAACCCCATGGACTGCAGCAAGGCAGGCCTCCCTGTCCATCACCAACTCCCAGAGCTTGCTCAAGCTCATGTTTATAGCGTCACTGATGCCATCCAACCATCTCATCTGCTGTCATTCCCTTTTCTTCCTGTCTTCAATCTTTCCCAGTATCAGGGTCTTTTCCAATGAGTTAGTTCTTTGCATCAGTTAGCCAAAGTATTGGAGCTTCAGCTTCAGCATCAGTCCTTCCAATGTATATTTAAGACTGTTTTCCTTCAGGATAGACTGGTTTGATCTCCTTGCAGTCCAAGGGACTCTCAAGAGTCTTCTCCAACACCACAGTTCAAAAGCAGCAGTTCTTCGGTGCTCAGCTTTCTTTTAGCCATACCCTTCTCCAGGGGTTCTTCTTGTGAGCCCCCAGGGAAACCCATTACCACAGAAGACAAGTATTTGTTGCACCATTTTTTTTTTTTTTTTTTGATAAGGCCAGGTGTGGTTACTTACAAAGAAAAGGTTAATAAATGATAAGTTGAAAAGTAATAGCTGAACAAGGACAATAAAGAGCAGTTATTGAGGATACAAAATCTTTAAGCCAATAATTTGAGTAAGGGATCAAAGTCATCTCAGAAAATGTCTTTTTGGTTTGTGTAAGCATTTCTTTTCAAGTGGAAATTGCTCTGTTGTAAGGTGTCTTTAAAACAAAAAGTTAGAAATACCACAGACATACCTTCTATCCAGCCTTTGTTTTGTCTGTGAACTTGAGCTTCTAAAGAATGGTGTTGGATCCTCTCAGCTCTCATCTCCTCATTTAGAATGCTTATTTGGAATGATTTTTTGTTGTGGTTTAGTTCTGTCTGCTTTTTAGTGATTTAAGCTGTGGCAACTTTCCACATGTTCATTTTGGAAGTGAAATGCATTTATCAAAAGCTACACACAGAAATGCAGCAATGAATTTCTGTGCAGTGCAATCTACGACCAAAGGCTTCCACTGTTACCAGTGAGAAGTAAGCTGAGTCTCAGAGGCAGAGTACTTTTACTGCAAAGATATATCTTTTATTTTTTCTTTGCTGCAAACTTATTTTGTAAAGGTGTCCTGTTGGGTTCAGCTATGTTACTTATCCCCAGAAGCAGTCTTTCAGTAAAGCAGTGTCACATCTTGACAGTGATTGCTAATTTGAAAAGATTTTGTGAAAGTTCTGTTCCTTAGCTACAACAAGCTAGGCCAAGGTTGGTTTTCCAAAGCTGGCTGGCCTGCTGTGTGCTTAGCACATGGTTCATTAGCCCTTATAATCAGAATCGATTGCATGTTTTTTTATGATGTATAGAAGGACAGGGATAGATACTGCCTGATTTCAGGATAAAACATTCTCAGTAATGAGGAGAGAAAACTTCAGTTTCATTGATTTCGGATCCCAGCTCCTTTGTACCTCCATTGATATCAATATACCAGTTCATGGTGCATGAAATAGAAAAGGTCAAATTGATCTTATCTTTGGAATATATTATTGAATAATCTTGTTTCGTTTAGTTAATTCAAAGGTCCACCACTTTTTTCGTTAGTCTCCCATAAATGCTCAAGAGTGTCATAACAGTAAGTCTTTACCAAGAAGAAGCAGAGCTTGAAACAGAGAATATGGAATAAGAAAATAAACATCTCAAAAAATGTTGACTTGCTGTCATATTCCTGAGGTGATCAATCTTTGGAAGGCCTAGAGCTGAGAAGAAAATACAGAGAGGACAAAAACTGTAGTAGGCATGAGGTTTATTGGCCATAGTATTTTTGAAAGTACATCTTCAAACAAAATAGACGTCAGATTCAATTATCTTTGTGGCCAGAGAAAAGCAACAGTCACTTTAGTACATGTGACATCATCACCACATCTAGAAAAAATAACACCACTATGATACGTCCTTGGATATACGAGGCTGTTCCAGTGGTGAGCATGAATGGCCTCTAAGGGTCCAAATTCATTGGATTCTTAAGCCTTTGGGGCCTTAAATCTATGAATACACCATCTTTCCTCTCCCAATTGATGGCACCCAGAGTACACTGAAAGGTGGTAACAATGGGCTTAGAGTTTCTATTCTATTTGTCATACATAGAATGGTAAGCACTTTATATACATAATCTCATTTAATTCTCACCACCGTCCTTTTAAAGTGTTGATATATCCCAGATTTTCCTAAAATTAAGAGTGGGTGTATGGTCTTACCATCCCTGTCAATTTTTGAGAGAATGAGCCCTAATCCCTGTCTCAGATACCTCAATATTTGGCTAATGGGGATTTCTGCTCTAGGTGTAGGTTGTCATTCTCTGCAAACTAAAGAATTATTCTGACTGATGAAAATCACCATGTACTCTCAGTGACTTTATCTTAGAATTTTGCACTTATTCATATGGAATCATAGGCTTTGGCTAGAATTCTCAAATGGTATGCTCCAAATAGATTATAAACATATTAAATAACGATTCCCCTTATTTCTTGGGGCATCAGGACTAGGGTCACTTGGTTCTGGGTCAACATGTTTCTTGTGTACACATCATTGTCTCTGTGCCGTAGTGAGACAGATGTGCAGAAGCATTGCCCATGGTGAGGTGGGCCATCAGATGGGCCTGAAATCCAATCAGATGGTGAGAATTCTGTGTGTAGCTTGGATTAGGCTCCTTGGAATTCCTAGGAATGTGGAAGGAAGAAATAAAATGGGCTTCAAGGAAGGGACGTTTATTGCACCCAAGAAATCTTCTGTTTCCTTCTTCAAGAGTGTTGACATTTTGCTTAGATACTATTGTTGCCTTCTACCAACTTCTGTAAAGGCTTTGAGAGAGCTGGCAATAAATAAAAGATGCACAAATATGTATACATATATATACACACAAATATAGATGTAAACCCATATATTATATACATATGTTTGAATAATATAATACTTAATCCTCTGTGAGACTGTATATAGTATGATCTGCAAGTAGAAAAAAAAAATCTTAGAGAAAGTCTATTTGAATTGCTTTAGAATTTAGGGGCATGAAATCTGAAGGACTTAACTTAAGCTAGGGAGCAGGAGCTTTGGAGAACAAGTTACCAGTCTATAATTGGTATTCAAGGAAAGAGCATTGGCATAGTTCCCTTCATTTTGATCTTACCTCTGCTTCCCAGGTTATCTGCCAGGCTGGGCTAATCATTAAAGGCTTTAAATTATATAGAAAAACAGATTACTGAAACTGGTGAATATTGTCCAATCAAATAATGTGAATCTGCTAAACTGTAATTGGGGTTTTCCTAATTGAAACTTCAGCAGATATTTTCCCCTGACAACCACTGATAACACCCCCAGTGACTTTACTTAAGATCAGATGTGGAAGGAGCTGGAAGGACCCCTTCCCCATGAATATGAAGGTTGTAAAAGAGTGGGATGCACAGTTAAAGCAGTGGTTGTTAAGAAATTGTTCATATGTAGGTCTAATAGAAGAGAGAACAGACAGCCCTGTTTTCCCCCATTTATGATTAGAATTTATTCTTTCAGAATTCTATCCTCTTAACTTTTTTTTATATTGATACCATGACACAGATGCAGTTTTGGTTCACAAGGGTTCTTGGCCACAGAGTCACAATTCTGGACATTTCCTCCTCCTTCCAGACTCCTCTACCTGCAGTGGTGGGTCTGGAATTCCATGACTGCAAACTGTTCCTGGCTTTCTCCATGACCTATAATACCTTAGGAAACTTAGGACACCACGTGGCCTTCCAACTTCATGTCCTATCTGTAAATAGAAATGATAGTACTTACTTTGCTCATTCACAAGGTAGTTGTGAGGATCCTCTGAGAAGCTGATCAGGAAGAGCTGTTACCGGGGTCCAGCGCCAGTGGATCCAGGATTCCCTTGGGAGGACGGCGTTGGCGTAAAGGATAGCACAGCAGAGAGATCAGAGGCTTGATATGACTGGTTTACATGGGAAACTAATAAAGTTCGTGACACCGAACTTGCTAGGACTATGGAGGCCGCAGGCACTCTCTTGAATCGCGGAAGGTGCCCCCCTTAGGCACCTTCTTGAGTGGGTCTTAGAAACCCAGGCAAATAAGTAGTCTCAGAGAGCCCCCACGCTCCAGTCATTCATCCTGAAGGAAGAACAGAGAAGAAAAGGAAGGAAAAGGAAGCAAGAATGACATGGTGAGACCAAGCCTGATGAGCAAGGCCCACACTTTATTTTCCAAAGTAGTTTTATACATTAAGTTGTGCATAGAGGGATAATGGGGGGAGGGGGGGTGGGTAGAGTCATGCAGGTCACCGTCCTTGATCCTGTATCGAAGCCAGGCTTTTCTTCTGCAAAACTTATCATATGCAAAAGCTTTAGGTGATTTGCATCATCTTCTGGCCAGGAGGCCTGTAGCATTTTATGACCTTTCTTCAGAAAACTTATTTTTTCTCTTAAAGGTGATTATGGTTCTAAAAGACAGGGCGCCACCCTCTGAAAGCATAGATAAAGTTGCAATCGGTATAGGGCAAAAGTGTGGTGGGCATAACAGAAAGAATTAACTCAAGAGGTGCCAAAGGTTTAAACATTAAGCTATTACTTACATTTCTATATACCAACTATATTAATCAATACACTCCCAGGGACATAGTAGGTAAGGGATATGGAAACTTGGCAGCAAGCATTAGCTCAACAAAGAAATCCTGTACTAATTCTATTCTAACAATTTTAACTCTCTGAGAAGATCTGCGTTGTTAGAATATCTTAAGCTTCCCGTACCTCTCATGGTTGGGAGGCTGTGAACAATCACATGCATAGCTGCAGGAATCTGAACAAACCTGTCAGGCAAGCTAGAAAGTCATCAGAGGGGTTTTGAATTGAAACACTCCTATTATGCCCAGGAGACTTATTAACTAGAGCTCTA